>NC_091456.1:88177556-88402556 GCF_027789765.1 Dendropsophus ebraccatus
GCGGGTCCGGGCGGGAGTTAGCACGGCGGGCGGACCTGGAATGTCGCTGTGCACCAGGAGACGGACGGCGAGCCGGAGCAGGTCTGGCAGCTGGCATCGGCAGAATTGGTGCGGTCCAGTCAGGGATCTGCAGGTCAGGGAAGTCTAGCAGCTTGCATGCTTCCCGCAGGTCCTTGGGCGTACGGACAATGCATGAGGCCCCTCCACGCCTCACTATTAGGTGAAACGGATATCCCCAGCGGTAGGAGGCCCCCTCATTTCGGATGGCATCCAGCAGGGGGCGCATAAGGCGGCGCATGGCCAGGGTGCGCCGGGATAAGTCTGGGAGCAGGGTAATCTCCCATGGTAGTCCAGGGTGCCCAGTTCCCATGCATGTTGCAGCAGAGCCTCCTTCTGCTGATAGTAGTGGATACGGCACAGGACGTCTCGGGGGCGATTACGGTCCTGAATGCGGGGTCCGGCCATCCATTTTTTATGTGTGTATCTTCCGGGTCCCCCAAGTACTGATTGAAGATAGACCACACAGCGTCAACGAGGCGGTCTGTTCCAATGTCCTCTGTGAGGCCGCGTATTTTAACGTTGTTGCGGTGACCCCTATTTTCGAGGTCATCTACACTACCGTTCAAAAGTTTGGGGTCACCCAATTTTGTGTTTTCCATGAAAAGTCACACTTATTCACCACCATACGTTGTAAAATGAATAGAAAATAGAGTCAAGACATTGACAAGGTTAGAAATAATGATTTGTATTTAAAATAACATTGTTTTTACATCAAACTTTGCTTTTGTCAAAGAATCCACCTTTTGCAGCAATTACAGCATTGCACACCTTTGGCATTATAGCTATTAATCTGTTGAGGTAAGCTGGAGAAATTGCACCCCACGCTTCTAGAAGCAACTCCCACAAGTTGGATTGGTTGGATGGGCACTTCTGGCGTACCATACGGTCAAGCTGCTCCCACAACAGCTCAATGGGGTTCAGATCTGGTGACTGCGCTGGCCACTCCATTACTGATAGAATACCAGCTGCCTGCTTCTGCTGTAAATAGTTCTTGCACAATTTGGAGGTGTGTTTAGGGTCATTGTCCTGTTGTAGGATGAAATTAGCTCCAATCAAGCGCTGTCCACTGGGTATGGCATGGCGTTGCAAACTTGAGTGATAGCCTTCCTTATTCAGAATCCCTTTAACCCTGTACAAATCTCCCACCTTACCAGCACCAAAGCAACCCCAGACCATCACATTACCTCCACCATGCTTAACAGATGGCGTCAGGCATTCTTCCAGCATCTTTTCATCTGTTCTGCGTCTCACAATCGTTCTTCTTTGTGATCCAAACACCTCAAACTTGGATTCATCCGTCCACAACACTTTTTTCCAGTCTTCCTCTGACCAATGTCTGTGTTCTTTTGCCCATCTTAATCTTTTTCTTTTATTGGCCAGTCTCAGATATGGCTTTTTCTTTGCCACTCTGCCCTGATGCCCAAAATCCCGCAGCCGCCTCTTCACTGTAGATGTTGACACTGGTGTTTTGCGGGTACTATTTAATGAAGATGCCAGTTGGGGACCTGTGAGGCATCTGTTTCTCAAACTAGAGACTCTAATGTGCTTATCTTCTTGCTTAGTTGTGCAACGCGGCCTCCCACTTCTTTTTCTACTCTGGTTAGGGCCTGTTTGTGCTGTCCTCTGAGGGGAGTAGTACACACCGTTGTAGGAAATCTTCAATTTCTTAGCAATTTCTTGCATGGAATAGCCTTCATTTCTAAGAACATGAATAGACTGTCGAGTTTCAGATGAAAGTTCTCTTTTTCTGGCCATTTTGAGCGTTTAATTGACCCCACAAATGTGATGCTCCAGAAACACAATCTGCTCAAAGGAAGGTCAGTTTTGTAGCTTCTGTAACGAGCTAGACTGTTTTCAGATGTGTGATTGCACAAGGGTTTTCTAATCATCAATTAGCCTTCTGAGCCAATGAGCAAACACATTGTACCATTAGAACACTGGAGTGATAGTTGCTGGAAATAAGCCTCTATACACCTATGTAGATATTGCACCAAACACCAGACATTTGCAGCTAGAATAGTCATTTACCACATTAGCAATGTATAGAGTGTATTTGTTTAAAATTAGGACTAGTTTAAAGTTATCTTCATTGAAAAGTACAGTGCTTTTCCTTCAAAAATAAGGACATTTCAATGTGACCCCAAACTTTTGAACGGTAGTGTACATGAAAAATTAGGTCTCGCAGGACCGCATCGTGGGCATCCACTCGGGGGGTGACCACATTGACCGCGTTGTCTAGTTCAGTCTGCCGGGACTCTAGGGTAGTGATGGAGGAGTTTATAGCAGACACAGCCGTTTTAAGTTCCTCTATGTCTTTGGCATGGCGCTCCTCCATGCGGGACAACTGGGCTGTTAACTCAGCACGTGTGGGGAGGGCTTGCAGCAGGCTTTTTACCTCGGTCAGCAGGGCAGCCGGGGGCGGGGCAGTCAGCGGGTCCCGTCGGTAGACCCGGGTGAGGAAGGGTCGGGTGTCCTCTGGGACCTGAGGCAATCCGGAAGCGACTGGCTGAGGTCGGGGAAAGCCAGGCTCGACTTCTGCGCGGCTTTCCTGGTGGTGGGCGCCGCGGCCACCATGGTGCTGCACAAGGCTGCTTTCGGGGGAGGCTGCAGGGAGCGGACAAAGCGGGTTATAGAGGCTAGGGGAGACACCAGCGGGGTTGCGGGGATTCTCTTGGCCCTATAGGGCATCCCTGTGCAGGGCTATTGGATGTCTGGATCCCATTAATGAAGAGCAGCGCCCGGAGCCGAAAGGAAGCACGTCTTCACTCGGCCATGCTCAAACCACGCCCCCCACAGTGTTTTTTCCGGATACAGAACACCTTACCTACTTTATTTTGGGTTTCACTTTAAATAGATGTACACACAGCGGGAAAAATAAGTATTAAACACTAATCTTCAAATTAAATATATTTCTAAAGGTGCTATTGACACAATGGCTGTGCACAAGTTAATTTACAGTACTGTCACTGGGTGGGAACAAGGGATCATTAATAATCCCTTGCCTCCGTCCAATCACCTGCAAGCCCCTCTGTGATGTCAGCACCTCATCCTCACCCTCTATATAGGATGAGCTACTTCCTGGAGGTGGAGGTAGGTTGCATCAGGCAGTTAGGAGAAATACAGAGAGATGGGCACAGAGAGGAGAGGATAGGAGGGTGGATTGTGGGTTGATTGTGGGTGGTTTTCTCTGGGAAATGTGCAACCAATGTCCAGTATACAAAGTTACTGGTCACTGGTTGTGCATTATAGCAAGTCACTGTGTGTACATAATACCAAGTAACTGGATGTGCATAACAAGTGACTGGATGCTAGTTGTGCATTATTCCAAGTCATTGGGTGTACATTATACCAAGTCATTGGGTGTGCATAACAAGTCACTAAATGCAGGTTGTGTATTATAGCAAGTCACTGTGTGTACATTATACCAAGTGATTGGGTGTGCATAACAAGTCACTGGGTGCAGGTTGTGCATTATAGCAAGTCGCTGGGTGGACATTATACTAAGTCATTCGGTGTGCATAACAAGTGACTGGGTGTGGGTTGTGAACAGTCACTGGGTGCTGTTAAGACATTTTGCATAAAAAAAAAAAATGGTTACATTTAAAAAAAACAAACAAAAGTTGTCCAAGCGTGCCAAAAAATCTGCCCCTTCTCAGCGTCAGCGGCCAAGGTGGCACAGAAGGTGGTCCCAGACAAAGACAGACTCATGGGAGTGGTGATTAGGTGTCTGAGACCCAATTTGAATTGCCAGTGCTGTCAGCAAGAGAGCTCCTGGCAAGCCTAGCAGATTGGCTAGATCCTAACACGCTGGATTTGGCGGATCTATTGGAGGAATCTCCTGAGGAGTAGGAATGTGGAAGAAGCATACTGAGACTCCTAGAGTTGATATGCCACAGAGAATTGAGGAGAGACAGGCGTAGGCAGCTTCTGCCCAAAGTACGGGATCGTACTGAATGGCTATGGAGGAAGAAAGCTTGGGAGAGGACAAGTTTGTCCCATGATGACGTTGCAGACTCCACTTGTAATCCACGTCCACAAATTACATCCTCAACGTCATCATCAAAGGATGAAGCTGTGTCTTTGCCGTTGACCCAGCATCAGGTCCCATCCAAAGATTCTGTGTCAGGAGAGAAAAGGGGTAGGCTTACAGCATCAGCCAAAAGATGTCAAAAAGGACCTGGCACTCAACAGGTACCAGAAAAAAAATCTTTTTTTTTTTTTTTTTTTTTTTTCACCAGTTAATTTCCCTCCGCCGATACCCATAGACAATTTGGATATATTTTTAAAAACCCTGGTGTAAAGTAGAATTTGCCAAGTTGCCCCTAGCAACTAATCAGATTCCAATTTTCATTTTCCAAGAAATCTGTAAAGAATGAAAAGTGGAATCTGATTGGTTGCTAGGGGCAACTGAGCCAGTTTTACTTTACACCCCTTTGATAAATCTCCCCCCATCTTTAAATTTAGTGCCCATGCTAAAACATTTCCAACATAGCATATATTAATTACACATGCTTAATGCCAAAGTACAATGTGCAACTTATGCCCCAAGAACAGGATTATCTAGACACAAATCCCCATGACTATGGTTAAGAGGACATTTCATTTCTTGTTAACCATAGCCATGGGGTTTCAACCCTGGCACTTGTGCCAACGAATCTTACCATTTGTGTCCCATTTTTTAGAACACGCATGGTAACTGGACAATAACTGTTCTTGGAGTTTTAATATATATATTTAATAAAATGTGTGACATTTTAATGGCTCTTGTGGTTTCTTGAGGGGTTTAAAGCTATACGAAGGATTTTTGATGGATTGGGTTTATATCACAGAGGATGGTGTCCTCTAAATGTGATGTTAGAAACCTCTAAAGCTACTACTAGCAGCTACAGTATCTGTTGCTGAAACGCAATTTACATAGCCTTGTTTATAGTGCATTCATCTGTCAATGGTTGCTTTTTGATTTCTGCTGCCTGAAACCCTCAGTGGATCCGTAGCTGTGTTTCACCCATCTTTCAGTACTAGTGTGGTGTGTCACTACTGGTGTTCTTTTTCATGTACACCTGTCGCAAAGGCTCCTTACTCCAGGTTAACTGGTGATAAAGGTATTTTAGAGTTTCACCACAAGATGCCAGTATTTTATATGCAAGCTCTTATGTGTTGCACAGCTGAAGCTAGCAAAGGGTTACTGTTTTATGTGTACCATGTGCTTTTGCCAACCTATGGGAGATGCTCTTTCTTTCTAACCTATCACTCTTCTTCTTTTTCTTTCACACATTTCTTTCCACCAGTCATAGGGTCCCTTACATAGTCCCTGTAGGGGAAGTTACTTGGTGGAAGGAGGTGTAGTGTCAGTTTTACTCAGATTCTCTTGGGAGAAGGACACAGAGCAGACCTCCCTGCTGTAGCAAAGCCAGGACCTGGCTCTGCCAGGACCCTTGTCCTGGACAAGTTCAGTTCAGATAGTGTGTTTAGTGAGTCTAAGACACATGTGTATGTAGAAGCAACCAGAGACACTCAGTTCTTTCAGTTTTTCTACTAGATCTACTATGCAGTGCTAGATATTACAAAGGGAGAAGAGTTGGGGATTATCCTAGCCCACGCCGTGTACTAGTCTAAAAGGTGCAGGACAGTATTCTGATATACAAGAGGAACTAGCCTGGATAGGACAAAGTTACCAGAGGGTCTACGTATCCTATATCACAGTGAAGGTAACCAGGAAGCCTCGGAAGCTTAGCTTCATGCAGATAACCAAGGCTTGAATCACCCTATTAAGACTGGAAGCTCGACACTTTGGGGCAGAAGGTGGTCAGACTATAGTCTATACACGGGTACAAGTATTTCTCATTCTCAAGTATTTTCTCAAGTTCCCACAGAGCACAATACTATATTGGGTTAGGACTCCCTTGACAAACTCCTCTGCTCTACTCTAAACTCTTCAAGCACCGCTACAACTACCTCTACTATATTCTACTCCTTCAAGTATTTCCGCAGCACAACCGTGTTCAAGCACTAGAGTCTGTATCAAGATTTATCTATTTGCTGCCAAACTGTTTGTATTATCAAGAGACTGTACAGTAAAGCTGTTCTATTTTTACATCACCAGGACTCAGTCATCCTTCCCTCCGCACAAGCACCTATACACAATAGCCAGACACCTTAGGCTATTTTTCCCCTTTTTGTGGGTGGCGGTACCGATTGTCTGGGTGGGGCAATCACCACTCAGGACTACTGTGACAAGAGCCCAAGGGACCCATCACAACCTGGCAGGTCAACGACCTTTTACGGAACACTACAGACTGGCCACACTAAAGCAGGTACCAACATCACACCTGTGTGCTGGACTAGCACTGGCGTCACGGCACTACCATCCGTTGCCGAGTACTACACCAAGTGCATCACCACAATAGTGCTTAGATATCCATCACAGCAGCCGATTCACACAAGATTGAAACTAACAGTTACATCACTTAACCCCTTCAGGACAGCAAGATGGGTAATCTTCCATAACTACACAATACTGTTACATTGTGTAGTGATTCATTATTATGTGTGTAGTAATCTCTCTCCCTACAACCACGAACATCCCCACACAACAGTGTGCTGTATTCTGTCGGGATGTATGACGGGAGTAGAAAACAGGAACAGAATAACTACGATAAGATAACTCGTGAGTCACTGGATGTAACTGTAATCATTTATATGGGCTGTATTGGGGGCAGGGCTGACAAGTTGTTTTATAGCAATGCCATCTTTAAAACAAAAAATGAGGGGGGAAAATGTATAAAATAAATTAATACTAATATATATATATATATATATATATATATATATATATAGTGACAGGACAAGGGGCAAAGTGGTAAATGGTATGTATTTTTTACCAAGGATTTCTGTCATATGTCTGGTAAAAATACATAATACATTCATGCATGATAAAATAAAATCTTAACAATATAAAATAACTAAAGGTGTCAGTAAAACTTATTCATAAAAAAAATATTTTTTAACCTAACATCAATATATTATTTTTCTCCCCATAGCTAACAGCTCTTAAGAAATACAGATTTTGCAGTGTCAGGTCAGGAAAGATAATCTTGTAAAAGACTTAAATCAGCACTGCGAGTTTCATCAAAGTTTAATTAGCACAGTACCTGAATAGAAGCAGGCTTACATGCCTGACATATTCATTAATACAGAGGAGTCCTTATATACATGCAGATGGACTAGACAATTTATTGTCTATGACGTGTACACTGCAAAAATAACTCAAAATTGTACTTAAAAATTCCATGTTGTATAAGTAATCACAATAAGTATTGTAGTTCCAGTGGGAATGTAAAACTAGTAAGGCATAGGTCTTAGTAACTGATAGCAATTGATCGCTTGAGTAAGCTTGAACCCAGCAAAGAATTATGTCACCATAATATAAAATAACAAAGAAAAGCCCCTGAAACACAATATATTTTTTAAAGAATTCTGCATTTCTGTTAGAAAGCTCTAAATCCCCTTGTAACGGCGATCAATCGTTCCAGCCGCCATGCGTTCATTCACCACCTTTAGTCCTTCATGTCTTTGGGTTCCTCTGCATGTAGTATAGATCTATCCACTAGAGGGGGGGGCGTGCACACTGCTCAGTGCCTTAATTACTCTGCACCTGTAGCTTAGCTATTTAAAGGGCTTTAAAATGGTGTCAGAAAGTTATACAGATTTGTAATTTACTTCTAATAAAATCTCAAGTCTTCCCATAATTATCAGCTGCTGTAGGTCCTGCAGGAAGTGTTGTTTTCTTTTCAGTCTGACACAGTGCTCTCTGCTGACATCTCTGGCCAAGACAGGAATGTCCAGAGCAGGAGAGGTTTTCTATTAGAGGATTCATAGAAAACCGAGACAATGTTTCTGTCTCAACCAGAGATGTCAGTAGAGAGCACAGTGTCAGACTGAAAAGAAAACAACACTTCCTGCATGACATATAGGAGCTAAGTATGGGAAGACTTGAGATTTTTAAATAGAAGTAAATTACAAATGTATATAACTTTCTGATATCAGTTGATTTGAAAGAAAAATATTTTTACTGAACAACTTTAACCCCTTAACGACCGCGGGCGTATATTTACGCCCTGCGGCGGCCTTGGAGAGTTCAGAGCGGGGCCGCGCGGGGACCCCGCTCTGAACCGCCGCGGTCCTGGGTGCCACATGTAGCCCAGGACTGCAGCAATTAGCGGGCACGGTCCGATCGCCGTGCCCGCTAATTAACCCTTTGAGGACCAGGCCCTAAATGACGCAGTGGACCGCGCAAATTTTGTTCTTTGCGCTTTCATTTTTTCCTCCTCCCCTTCTAAGAGCTCTACCCCTTTAGTTTTCTATCTACAATGCCATGTAAGGGCTTGTTTTTTACAGGAATAGTTGTCCTTTGTAATGGCGTCTTTCATTCTACCATAACATGTATGATGGAACCCCAAAATTATTATATATGAAGATATAAATTGGTGAAATCGTAAAAAAAGAATGCATTATGGTAACTTTTGGGGGGTTCCTGAGTCTACGTAATGCACTGTATGGTAAAAGCGACATGATACCATTATTCTATAGGTCAGTCCGAACACAACCATATGCAGGTTTACACAGATTTTCTAATGTTATATATATAGGATAATGAAATCCTTTTTTTTGGCAATTAATTATTAATAAAATGGGCCTATTGTGACGCTTATAGGGCTTTTATTTTTACACCTACGGGCCTGTATGAGGTGTCATTTTTTCCGCCATGATCTCTAGTTTTTATTAATACCATATTTGTGAAGATCGGACAATTTGATCACTTTTTATTGATTTTTTATATATATAATGTAACAAAATCGGTAATCAGCACACTTTTTTCCCTCTTTTCGTGTATGTCGTTCACCGTTCGCAATGACGCTTCTTATATTTTAATAGATCGGACAATTATGCACGCTATGATATATTATATGTTTATTTATTTATTTTTATATGTTTTATTTATATAATGGGAAAGGGGGGTGATTTCAACTTTTATTGGAGGAGGGGCTTTGGGGTAGTGTAATAGTGATTTTAACTTTTTTTTTTACACATTTTAAGTCCCTTTGGGGGACTTCTACATACATTACTTAGATTTTTACACTGATCATTGCTATGCCATAGGCATAGCATTGATCAGTGTTATCGGCGCTCTGCTCATTGAGCTCATTGTGCCAAATTTATCAAAATATGAGATCTTCAAGTCGTCCATTATCTGCACTTCTCATATGACATAAGGAGTATGCGCATTACTCTGTATAGTCCTTAAATGTTGAGAAATCCGCTGCCAAAATTCTTGCATTCTTGCCCATGTATAATTGGTGCTTGGTTTTTTTGTTTACATCAGATACCTTATTACATATTCTTATGAACTATAGGATAGATGATAGTCCATGTTTTGTATTATATGCCCTGATAGGCTAATTACTGCCAACTGTTGGAGGCAGAGTTTATTCAAAGTTTACTCATATAAGACAGATAGGGACCAGCAAAAGGTTTATTGCTATGCTCTCAAAGCAACTCAGTACCCACAATCTGCCCCCTCCCCCAACCACTTGTACCGCTTGAATAGCTGTTTTTAATCCAAGATCTGTCCTGGGGTCCATTCGGCAGGTGATGCAGTTATTGTCCTTAAAAACAACTTTTAAACTTGCAGCCCTATGTCAAATTGGCATGGCCTAGAGTACCCATGTCCTAGGATTGTGACACCTTTCCGTCCCTCCTCTCCGCCCTCTTCATCATTAGGAATGCCCCTAGAACAATTTCTCCTATTTATCACCTATCTGAACACTGCACATGTGCTGGATCATTAAGCCACCTGTGCAGTGTTCAGTGTGCAGTGATGAATAGAAAAAATCCTGCCTGGGGGCGTTCTTAATGATGAGGGACGGAGGGGTGTTGCAATCCTGAATTGTCTTAGTTGCCCCTAGCAACCAATCAGATTTCACCTTTCATTTTTCAAAGAATCTGTGAGGAATGAAAAGTGGAATCTAATCATTCCTCACAAATTCTTTGAAAAATGAAAGGTGGAATCTGGTTTCTAATGGCAGTGTCGGACTGGGGTACCTTGGGCCCACTAGGGAATTTAACTCTAGGGGCCTACCCTACATACACCAGATATAACCAACGTCAAACCTTTTACATTACTATAGCGACTTTGCACAGAGCTGTGTATGTGACCAGCGATGCTAGCTCACTACTAGTAACTTGTCAGTTACTCTATGCAAACAGCATAAGGTGCCACTTTCTTTTTCAATTCTCTTGAAAGTAGAAGTGCTTTAGGGAATCTGTCAGCTGTAATTCATGTTCCAAACTGCTGACACTGTTAGATGCTGTTATGTCAAGAAGACACATGGTACCTTAAATATATTTGTCTGTGCTTCCATAGCATAGAAAATTCTTTTATTCTCTGGTACAAAGAGTCAAAGAGGCTTTTCCCTGCTTAATTGACACTTGGACGCTGAGTCCCCCGCAGGTTTAGGAATGGGAGGGGGAGTTACAAATTAGTGCACATAATGTGTACATACATATTACATACAAATATGCACAATATATACACACATCATACACAGATATAAAGACATGCACATTACCTATATGCATACATAGTACACACACATGCACGATACGTACATCACATCCTTAGGGAT
The DNA here is from genome assembly GCF_027789765.1 of Dendropsophus ebraccatus. Classification (NCBI taxonomy): domain Eukaryota; kingdom Metazoa; phylum Chordata; class Amphibia; order Anura; family Hylidae; genus Dendropsophus; species Dendropsophus ebraccatus. Next base: position 88,188,302 of record NC_091456.1, read on the forward strand.
TTGATGAAATCCCTGATTTCTTATATAGGGGGCCTATATAAACGAGGGAGCGCACAGGGGGGCTATATAAACGGGGGGAACGCACAGGGGGCTATATAAATGGGGGGAGCGCACAGGGGGCTATATAAACGGGGGAGCGCACAGGGGGGGCTATATAAACGGGGGGAGCACACAGGGGGGCTATATAAATGGGGGGAGCGCACAGGGGGGCTATATAAACGGGGGGAGCACACAGGGGGGCTATATAAACGGGTGGAGCGCACAGGGGGGCTATATAAACGGGGGGAGCGCACAGGGGGGCTATATAAACGGGGGAGCGCACAGGGGGGCTATATAAACGGGGGAGCGCACAGGGGGCTATATAAATGGGGGGAGCGCACAGGGGGCTATATAAACGGGGGAGCGCACAGGGGGGCTATATAAACGGGGGGAGCACACAGGGGGGCTATATAAATGGGGGGAGCGCACAGGGGGGCTATATAAACGGGGGGAGCACACAGGGGGCTATATAAACGGAGGAGCGCACAGGGGGGCTATATAAACGGGGGGAGCACAAAGTGGGGGGCTATATAAACGGGGGAGCGCACAGGGGGGCTATATAAACAGGAGAGCACACAGGGGGGCTCTATATAAGTGGGGTAGTGCACGGGGGCTATATAAACGGGGGAAGCGCACAGGGGGGCTATATAAACGGGAGCACACAGGGGGCTATATACAAGTGGGGGAGCTCACAGGGGGCTATATACAAGTGGGGGAGCTCACAGGGGGCTATATACAAGTGGGGGAGCTCACAGGGGGGCTATATAAGGGGGAGCACACAGGGGGGCTATATACAAGTGGGGGAGCTCACAGGGAGGCTTTATACAAGTGGGGGAGCACACAGGGGGTATATAAAACTGGGGGCAGCACACGGGGTATATACAACTGGGGGCAGCACACGGGGGGTATATACAACTGGGGGGAGCACACGGGTATATACGACTGGGAGAAGCACACAGGGGGTCTATATAGTATACTGGGGGAGCACACAGGGGGGCTATGTATAACTGGGGGATCACACAGGTCTATATATAACTGCGGGAGCACACAGGGGGGTCTATATACCACTGGGGACAGCACACAAGAGATATATACTACAGGGGGCAGCACACAAGTGGTATTTACTACTGTCGGCAGCGCACAAGGGGTCTATATAACTGGGGGCAGCACACAGTGGTCTTAATTACATTGGGACTGCACAGAAGTGCCTATATGCCTCACTACTATACTGGGGCACAGAACATACCTAATTATTAAGTGGGAGCACAGGGACACCTTTAATCTGTGGGGGCACAGAGGGGCGTAACTACTATATAGACGTAGAGGGGACCTAACTACTGTATGTGTTGGAGCCTAAAATATTTCTCTGACAGATTCTGGAGGGAAGATTACCAGCCGGGAGAAGACTTCAAGGTGGCTCAGGCTGGATGGAGAGAGAAAGAAAAAAAAGTAAAAGACGCTGATCAGAGAAGACGCCTCCTGTAAGTCACTGGATGTAACTGCACTCTGTTATAGGGTCTGTAGTGATAGGGGTCATGGTGTGGCAGTATTATGTTATGGCATCATTGGTAATATCTTCCTGTTTTGTTCAGAGCAGTTTTGAGGTGATATGTAATCTCTGTATGGTGGTAGGAGGGTTATAAGAGGACTACTGGGGGGGGGCAGCGCATGTCGAGGAGGGGGGGCATGGGGGGGCCCCAGACATGACTTTGCTTGGGGCCCCAGAAATGCCAAGACCGCCCCTGGTGACAGGAGGAGTCCCCTGTCACTTACCGATCGGGACCCCCGCAGTGTGACTGCGGGGGTCCCCATCGTTAAAACGGACCACCGGAGGTCTCTCACCTTCCTCCGTGCGGTCCGATCGGCGATCTGCTGCACTAAGCCTGCACAGGCAGGCTCAATGAGCAGATCGCCGATAACACTGATCAATGCTAAGCCTATGGCATAGCAATGATCAGTGTGTGTAATCACTAGTGTATGTAAAAGTCCCCCAAAGGGACTTCAAATGTGTAAAAAAAAAAAAAAAGTTAAAAACACTAACACACTACCCCAAAACCCCTCCCCCAACAAAAGTTGAAATCACCCCCCTTTCCCATTACATAAATAAAACATATAAAAATAAATAAACAAATAAACATATAATATACCATAGCGTACGTATTTTTCCAATCTATTAAAATATTACAAGCGTCATTGCGAACGGTGTACACGAAAATAGGGGGAAAAGTGCGCGGATTTAATGTTACATTATATATAAAAAAAATTAATAAAAAGTGATCAAAACATCCAATCTTCACAAATATGGTATTAATAAAAACTAGAGATCATGGCGGAAAAAATGACCCCCCATACAGCCTCATAGGCGAAAAAATAAAACTGTTATAAGCGTCACAATAGTCCCATTTTATTTATAATTAATTGCCAAAAAAAAGTATTTCATTTTAAAAAAATATATAACATTAGAGAATCTGCGTAAACCTGTATATGGTTGTGTTCGGACTGACCTATAGAATAATAGTATCATGTCGTTTTTACCATATAGTGCATTACGTAGACACAGGAACCCCTCAAACGTTACCATATTGCATTCTTTTTTACGATTTCACCAATTTATATCTTCATAAATAATATATTTGGGATTCCATCATACATGTTATGGTAAAATGAAAGACGCCATTACACAGTACAACTATTCCTGTAAAAAACGAGCACTTACATGACTTGTAGATAGAAAACTGAGAGTGCTAGAGCTCTTAGAAGGGGAGGAGGGAAAAACGAAAACACTAAGATCAAAATTTGCCCGGTCCACTGGGTCATTTTGAGCCTGGTCCTCAAAGGGTTAAAGAGTCGCTGTCGTATTTATTTATTTTTTTGCAGTCCAATAGTCCAGGCGATTTTAAGAAACTTTGTAATTGGGTTTATTAGCCAAATATGCCAAAAAATCTGGAAATTGTGACTTGTTGCATCAGACGTACCCAGTCTGTTCTGGGGAGAGGGGAGAGGGGAGGAGGGAGTTAGCTGACAGCAGAAAGCTGAGAACAAAGGGATTACAGGCATGAAGTTGGGTGAAAGCTGTAATCAGAGCTCAGAGAGGTCAGTGGTGACTGTCAGAGGAGATAAAGGGCGATGTATTTGTAGATTAACTGTTTGTTGTCCTGTTTTGGTCTTTTATTTAGCTCTCTCCATAGGAGAACAATGAAGACAGGGGGGAGAGCTTCAAACTGCTTTTTCGTGATAAAAATGCATTTTTCGGCTAATAAACCTAATTACAAAGTTTCTTAAAATCGCCTGTACTATTGATTTCTGCAAAAAAAATTCACGTCAGTGACACTTTAAGTGTGTACTCTTCACAAATATACATAAGGTATTGCAACTGTTCCAACATTTCAGCTGTGATAAGACACACATTCATTACAGACAGACAGTTCATTACAGCGCGGCACATATCTGTACAGTTCCCCTGCTCCCAGAATCTAATTAGAGATGCTGCCCGGGCGGGGGGAGAAGTCCGCTACAGGCATTCCATGTGCGTGTTATGTGCCGAACACGGATTGTGTGAATGCAGCCTTACTTTCGTTGGGTGAAATTAACCCAGGGAAGCTCCCGTCAGGTTACATCCCGTCAGGCACCAGTATAAGTGGCACTTTACTCCCTATAAACATCTTAGTTCTCCTGGGTGGATTTTCCTCTTCAAATTTGACAAAAGTATTAGCGTCTAAAGAAATCTGTCCCTTCTCAGGGTATGGCCAGTGGCAGAGGTAGCACTGAAGGTGGTAGAAGTGGTGGAATGTGGGGTTGTGGCACTGGTAATCCCAACAGGCTTGGCCGAAGTGTGCAATTCCCAGTAACACCCAGTGGTCATGTGAATACCACCCAGACTGGTATTGTGGAAAGGATACTTTAACCCCTTGCCTCTTCAGCCTGTTTTGGCCTTAATGCCCGGTGCCTATATTTTTAAAATCAGACCTGTCTCTCTTTATGTAGTAATAACTGCGATGATTTTAACTACCGTGGTTATTCTGAGATTGCTTTTTCGTGACATACAGTATTCTTCTTTATGTTTGTGGTATACTTTGGTTAATACACTTTTTGCACACACAAAAAAACACATTTGCGCAAAAATTTGAAAAGTTTACATTTCTTTATATTCAAAATTCTCTTTTCCCAAGACAGATAGTCATCCTACATGAACTAATTATTAATGCAACATCTAAAACATGTCTGCTTTATGGTGACATCATTTGGTGAATGTCCTTTTACTTGATAGGATGTTAGAGGGCTTGTCAGGAATCTGCAGTAGCCTGTGTGAACTGGACCTGGTGTTTTGCCTTTGTGTGCCACACCCGATTGCTTCTCAGCTTCTGGCTTTGCTGGAGTTAAGCTGAGAAGCTCCTGGTCTTGATTTTACACCTGTGTTGTTGCTGTGAGTGACAGGTTTCTCTGCCTGTCTGTACCTGGAAGATCTGAGCGCCGGTCCAATAAGGATCCAGACCGGGCTCTTGGTCAACATAAATGCTAAGCACAGACTGAGTCCCAGCGCTGGCTAATTAGGTGTATTCCTGGTCCCAGCTCTCCCTTGTATATTCCTGCGCTCCCCGTCCTATCCCTCCTACTGCCCGACTCGTTTTTCTGACCTCCTGCCTGACTTGTGACTACTCTTTTGGATTACTGATTTTGTACTACGTTGCCCGTGTGGTTTGACCCGGCCTGGTTTACTATTCCTTATTGTGTTCGTCTGTCCGTATTGTTTTGTGTATCACGTATATAGCGCAGGGAACGTCTCGGTGGTTGTCCGCGACCGCCTAGGGTCGGCTGAGGCAATTAGGCAGGGACAGTGGGTGGTTCAGATAGGGCCCACTGTCTGGTTGTGTCTGTGTTAGTCTGACAGGGCTTCGATATTTTGCAGCGATTCTTCAAATTTTCAGGAAATTTCAATTCTGGTTTTATTAGGGACCAGTTCAGTTCTGAAGTGGATTTGTGGTGCCTTTATGTAAGTGATGCCCATAAATCCCTCCACTGTAAAAACTGCACCCCTCAAAGTATTCAAAGTAATATCTCATACGTTTATTAACCCTTTAGGTGTTTAGCAGAAATTTAAGCAAGTTGGAGGGGAAATTTAAAATTTTTAATTTTTTGGGCAGATTTTCATTAATTTTTTCCTCTAACACAGCAAATACTAAATTAGAAATGGAACTCACTATCTATTCCCCTTAGGCTGGGTTCACACTCAGTTTTTGCAATCTGTTTTTTTTTATCCTTTTTTTTTTTTTAAAAAAGGATGAAAAGTGGATGAAAAAAACGGATGCATTTGTGTGCATCCGTTTTGATCCGTTTTCCATTGACTTCCATTGTAAAACAAAAATGGATCCGTCTTTTTTTTTTTTTTTTTTTTTTTGACGGACACAAAAGTAGTGTCAGCGGATCAAAACGGGTGCACACAAATGCATCCGTTTTTTGCAAAAAACGGATGAGAAAAACAGATTGCGAAAACGCAGTGTGAACCCAGCCTTATTCTAATGTTTCTAGAAATCCCCCATATGTGGCCGCAGTGCATCACAGGCTGCAGATATGACAGGCTGCAGATATGACAGAGAACTGGTGAATTTTGGGGCTTTTTTTATTTCAGTTTTTTTTAGCCATTATACCATGTAACAGAGGCCATGAGGTGCCAAAATATTTGTGTAAGACAAGTTGACTTTTCCATCGGTACCATTCTGGGGGACATAAGGCACCTTAATCATTTTTTATAAAAAAAAATTAATGAGGTGGTATGAATAAAAAACACAATTTAGCAGCTGTTTTTCAACATTTTTTGTACGCTGTTTACTATACGTTACATATGACATGTCATCATTATTCGTCAGGTCGGTACGATTACAGTGATATCCATTTTATGTAGCTTTTGTTATAGTTTATGGCATTTATACTATAAAAACGCTGTACATGTGAAGTTTTGATCTATATTATCTATATTTTTTAGGGGGTGGGATTAACATAAAATTGTCGTTTTTATTATTATTTTCGCGGCCGGACATATACGTGTTAAACGCCGGCTGGGAATTTACGCAAGTTGCGGCCGGCTACGTACGGACCGCGAACTTACGCCCGTAGTCTACTTACGCTTCCCGAGCGCCCTACGTAGCGATCTGACAGCAGTCTTTTACTTGGAAATCTTCGCCTAGCCCCGGACACCCCACAGAACCTTATGGATCGGCAAAGAAAAGTGGAAAAATGAAGAAATCACCACTACGTACAGGACCGCATGCTACGCTACGGGCGTAAGTTACGGCATTTTCATCCTCAAACAATGGTCTGGTTCATTTTTTACGGCACCGCATACGATCCGGGCGTAAGTTTGTACGTAGTGTGAACTGTGCAGCCGTACATCGTATACTTTCCATTGTACGCAAACTACGTAAATCTCCGGCCGCTTATTCACGGAACGCGCTACGTCCGGAGGCTTAGTCCGTAGTGTGAACATAGCCTTAATCGGGCAGGATTATTAATGTAACGGGTTAATAGACGGGGTTATTACGGACGCAGTGATACTAAATATATATATCATTTATAGGGGATCATTTATAAAGGGGGATGGGGAATGTGTACATTTATTTATTTAATTATAGTCCTTGAAAAGCACTATATTGTAATCCGTACTCTTCTTCCGTTTCTTCTTATTCTTCTTCCAGCCATTCTTCTGCGATTAATACAGCCCGTACCACTTTGCGCACAGACTCCATTCAAACGGTGTTTTGAAGCCGGCGGCAGTGACAGGTGTGCTATCGATTTTTGGTTTCAATCGGATTTGTCGTTTTTAAGAAATTTACGTTTAAAGACCCTTAATTTCCCACAGAAAATAATGGCCCATTGGAAATAATGGCCACACTGTAAACGCTAACAGCCGATCACAGCACATATGCAAATAGCTAAAATATAGCAGCCAATATAAATTTTAAGAAATGTGTAGAAGACGGCACTTCCGTGGCGGTGGTGCTCGAGGTGAGAAAAATGTTCAGATATTAGGAAGAGCCTGGCACTCACCAAGTAAATTATGCTTCTTTATTGTCGTGTAGCAATCATATGGTACAAGGGCGCGTTTCGTCCAAGCATGGCCTTTATCAGCTTAGGGACTTCTAATATAAGTGCACTGATCTCTCATACAGATGTATGCTGCATATATATTGCAGCCAAAAGCAATCGAGTGCCGAGCTGGGATCAGCGCCATTACGGCGCTGACCCCGGACGGGGTAAGATGTGTGGATCGCTCCTCCGGGACAATGTCCTGGAGGAGCGATCCTCCCCACTAGACACCAGGGAACGGCTGCATCAAGTAATCGGATGCAGCTGTCAACTTTGACAGCTGCATCTGATTACTTTATTAGCGGGCACAGCGATCGGACCGTGCTCGCTAATAGCCGCAGTCCCGGGCTACGAGCGGCACCCGGGACCGCGGCGGTACAGAGCGCGGCCCTGCTCTGAACGCATGGAGGCGGCCCTGGACGTATGGGTACGTCCAGGGTCGCCTAAGGGTTAAAGGGGAACTCCAGGTAGAGGTAAAAAAAAAATTTAAACTTCTGCAGAAGCATAAAGCATTACTTACTTATCTATTCCAATTTTGAAACTACCAAAAATCCATTTGTTTTGGGGGGTTTTGTTCGGTTTTGTGTTTCTGCACTTCCTGGTTTATCAGTTGTACACAGTACTACAGGTTCCAGAATGCAATGCTTTCCCTCAGCTGTTCATCACAGTCCTCCACCCTGCCTTTTCCCTGCCCAAAGCTGTTGCAGAACATCTAGGCTGTGTTCACACATTGCAGTTTCATTGTGTTACTGAATTATTTGCATAAATTTATGATTTCTTTGTGGTCCCACCCACACAGCACACTGTATTCTCTACCTGTAACACCACACAGCACACTGTATTCTCTACCTGTAACATTACACAGCACGCTGTATTCTCTACCTGTAACACCACACAGCACGCTGTATTCTCCACCTGTAACACCACACAGCACGCTGTATTCTCCACCTGTAATAAACAAAAGATTGGGCATGCACAACTAAATAATAATGGTGGGTGCTAGATGGTAAGCATACAAACAAATATAGCTATATCAAAGAGAAAAAGCTATGCCAGAAAATACCATAGCACACCAAGTAAGTAAAGTATAATAAAAAGTACTTTATTAGAACAGGTACAATATTAAAGATAAATGATCCCATAAGCTTAAAAACATTTAAAATTGATAGACACAAATGGAGGTACCCGGTATGGTACCATCCACAATGACACCCCAATAAAGGTGTAACACACACACTGTACAGGTAAAGTGCAAGTGCAAGATATAAATTACCATAAAACAGTACATAAATGTAAAACCCAGGTTATACATAACTAACAAAACCAAAAAATACGCACTGTGACCAATAGTATAGACAATAAGAAGATGATGAAAATCAAACCACAAAATGTCACCATAAGTATAGGATAACAGGGTGGTGATGGGGTGTCAAGGGAGAGAGTCCCACGCGTTCCGTCCGCCCAACCAGACTTCCTCAGGGGTTTATCTTTAATATTGTACCTGTTCTAATAAAGTACTTTTATTATACTTTACTTACTTAGTGTGCTATGGTATTTTTTGGCATAGCTTTTTCTCTTTGGTATTCTCCACCTGTAACACCACACAGCACGCTGTATTCTCTACCTGTAACACCACACAGCACGCTGTATTCCCTACCTGTAACACCACACAGCACGCTGTATTCTCTACCTGTAACACCACACAGCGCGCTGTATTCTCTACCTGTAACACCACACAGCATACTGTATTCTCTACCTGTAACACCACACAGCGCGCTGTATTCTCCACCTGTAACACCACACAGCAGGCTGTATTCTCTACCTGTAACACCACACAGCACGCTGTTTTCTCTACCTGTAACACCACACAGCAGGCTGTATTCTCTACCTGTAACACCACACAGCAGGCTGTATTCTCTACCTGTAACACCACACAGCAGGCTGTATTCTCTACCTGTAACACCACACAGCAGGCTGTATTCTCTACCTGTAACACCACACAGCAGGCTGTATTCTCTACCTGTAACACCACACAGCAGGCTGTATTCTCTACCTGTAACACCACACAGCAGGCTGTATTCTCTACCTGTAACTCCACACAGCAGTCTGTATTCTCTACCTGCTTGTAACACCACACAGCAGGCTGTATTCTCTACCTGCTTGTAACACCACACAGCACCCTGTATTCTCTACCTGTAACACCACACAGCACACTGTATTCTGTACCTGTAACACCACACAGCACGCTGTATTCTCTACCTGTAACGCTGATATTGGAATAAAGTAAAGAACTTTTAGAATTTTTTTTTCTTTTCATTTCCACACACATATTATGATCAAGCATCTGTTATCTTTGAAGTAGAGCTCCACAATAAGGCTCTGATCCTCTCTGCCGTTTAGCATCATTTACTTGTGTAACTGCATCATTTTTGTGAATATGCTGCAGTACTGCAATGACACTCCAACATGTGTGAACACAGCCCTAATTTCACTGCACACTTCTGAACAATCAGAGAAATCAGTGCAACAGCTGTTTCTGGCCGGTTAGAGATGATGAATCACTCAGGGGATTGGGGATCCAGCCAAACCTCCTGGGAGATCACGCCCTGCCCCCTGTCTGCATCATCAGCCTGATCTTAGCAAACACGCACAATGTGAGACAGAGGCATGGAAGATTTGTCTCCTAAGTGAAGCAGGCTAAAAGGAAAAGAGAGGCGCCATAGGGTAATAACATCAATACTCGGGTGGGAAGGGGGAGCACATATGGTTATGCTCACCTTTTTGTGTTGTACAAAGAGTACAACACCTTGTAGCGCTATCAACGAAGACAGACGGAGTAGCCGCAGCAGCCAGTCCAAGAGTTTGCTGTCGAGGATCCTGAGCCACGAGATCCCGATGCCGGAGAATAGAGATGTGTCACAGCCTCAGAGTTATGCCGGGCTAGAGTAAAAGGACCTTGTTCGGCGCTGAACGGTACTTTAGTTCAAACAGGTATATTGAAGAGATGATTTATTGTCTCAGAAACAACGCATTTCGAGGTGTAGTACCTCTTTATCAAGTTAAAAGAGACATATAAGAGCATACAGAGTAGTCTCAGATAAATAGGCAACTGATTGCAGTTTGGTGGGAGGGGGATACACCAGTACCGCCCTCAACCTGATGACACTATTTAGATTAAAAAGAATATTGTTAAACATACTACACAATAAATATATGCAATAAAATAACTAGTATAAAATAGGATTAATACTATTACATGCAGCATAAAACCAAAAAAAGATGATTAGCAAAGACTTGACAGTGTGTCTGATCATGTGATTCCGATCATGTGATCGCTTTTTTTCAATATGAAAGAACTTTATTTAGATGAGCAGTCTTTTTTTTTTTTTTTATATGAAGGAACTTTATTAGGCGAGCAGTCGGGGAGCGCATCACTAGAAGTGAGATGAAACATTTCGCTAGTGCCGGAGACCGGGCTGCTAAAATGTGACTCTACCATCGCAGATTTTGAGCGCACAGAAAAAAGGGATAAAATAAAATCAAAATCAAATGTGCGCCGCTAAGGGTTATTGATGATCTAACGGCGGCGGGATTAGTGGACTGAGAAGATAACAGTTAGGAGAGGGAGATTGAGACTACCCTAAGAGAAAATAATTAGAGAATAATTAGAAAAAAAATATATAGAAAAAAAATATATATATAAATTATTAATTAAGAATAAGGACTTTAGTATAATAGAACTATTGGGATATAAATACATATGTTGTGGATATAAATACATATGTTGGCTACGTGTGATTAGGATAATAAATGCATAAATTAATAAAGAATGATAGGTAATAAATAGATAAATGAATAAATAGATTGGTATAAATATATAAAATTGGTATTGTGATAAACCGGTACTTAGATAATAATATTTTATTAGATATTTATTTCGAATGCCTCATTGAGACCACCGGGCGACAGTGTATGCAGTTTATAAATCCAAAACATTTCCCGTCGTTTGAGTGTTTGGAAACGATTTTGCGTATTAGGAGGTATATGGTCAATGGGACAAACTAGAAACCCTTTCAAGCTGTCTCCTAAGTGGGGATAGCAGAAGGAGCAGGAGACAATGTAGATTTGCACGGGGGCGGTTTTATTTTTTTCACTTCCTGGATTTCTATCAGCTACCAGTGTGGCAGAACCGTACAGATACAGTAATACATTGTATAGACACATATATTTAACTTTTAATGTACTTTTAATAGAAAACAAGTTTTTCCTATCCGGAGTTCCCCTTTAACGATTTTGTCTCACTGACATAAGTAAGATTGTCATGGTAACCGAGCAATGATATTAACCATTATAAGTAGCAGAGTTCAGTCAGTAGCTTTTAACCCTTAGACGACCCAGGGCGTATAGTTACGCCATGGAAGTCTGTCCCCAGACGACCTAGGGCATAACTGTACGTCCTGGGTGGTTCTCCCGCTATGAAGCGTGCTCCGGAGCGGAGCGCGCTTCATAGCAGGTGGGGGCCGGCTGTAATCAGCAGCCGGGACCTCACCGGTAATGACACGCTGCAGCGTTCGCGCTGCCGCGTGTCATTAACCCCTTAAACGCCGCGACTGCAGCGTTTAAGTGTAAGTGACAGGGGGAGTCCCCTGTCACTTACCGATCGGGATCCCCGCAGTGTGACTGCGGGGGTCCCGATCGGTAAAGTGGACCGCCGGAGGTCTCTCACCTTCCTCCGTGCGGTCCGATCGGCGATCTGCTGTACTGAGCCTGCACAGGCAGGCTCAATGAGCAGATCGCCGATAACACTGATCAATGCTATGCCTATGGCATAGCAATAATCAGTGTGTGTAATCACACTAGTGTATGTAAAAGTCCCCCAAAGGGACTTCAAATGTGTAAAAAAAAAAAAAAAAAAAAAGTTAAAAACACTAACACACTACCCCAAAACCCCTCCCCCAATAAAAGTTGAAATCACCCCCCTTTCCCATTATATAAATAAAACATATAAAAATAAATAAACAAATAAACATATAATATACCGTAGCGTGCATAATTGTCCAATCTATTAAAATATAACAAGCGTCATTGCGAACGGAGAACGGCGTAGACGAAAAGAGGGGAAAAAGTGCGCGATTACCGATTTAATGTTATATTCTATATAAAAAAAAATTATAAAAAGTGATCAAAACGTTTGATCTTCACAAATAAAGTATTGATAAAAACTAGAGATCATGGTGGATAAAAATGACACCCCATACAGCCCCATAGGTGAAAAAATAAAACTGTTATAAGCGTCACAATAGTTATTTTATTTATTATATTATTTTATTTTATTTTATTATTTTATTTATAATTAATTGCCAAAAAAAAGGATTTCATTTAAAAAAAATATATAACATTAGAGAATCTGCGTATGGTTGTGTTCGGACTGACCTATAGAATAATGGTATCATGTCGCTTTTACCATATAGTGCATTACGTAGACACAGGAACCCCCCAAACGTTACCATATTGCATTCTTTTTTACGATTTCCCCAATTTATATCTTCATAAATAATATATTTGGGATTCCATCATACATGTTATGGTAAAATGAAAGACGCCATTACAAAGTACAACTACTCCTGTAAAAAACAAGCACTTACATGGCTTGTAGATAAAAAACTGAAAGTGCTAGAGCTCTTAGAAGGGGAGGAGGGAAAAACGAAAACACTAAGATCAAAATTTGCGCGGTCCACTGGGTCATTTTGGGCCTGGTCCTCAAAGGGTTAAAGGGATGGTACCCAAAGTAAAGGGACAATACTTAAGCTGCTCTGAAAGGGATAGTATATAGGTCACTCAAAGCGTTGGCACCAAAGTCGCTGCTTAAGGGACTGTACCATAGTGGCTCTTAAAGGGACGTTACCCAAGTCACTCTTAAAGGGGCAGTACCAAAGCCGCTCTTATAGGGAAGGTACCCGAGTCGCTCTTAACCCCTTAACGACCGTGGGCATATATTTACGCCCTGCGGTCGCTTCGGGAGTTCAGAGCAGGGCTGCGTGGTGACCCCGCTCTGAACCACCGCGGTCCCAGGTGCTGCATGTAGCCGGGGACCGCGGCTATTAGCAGATACTGTCCGATCGCCGTGCCCACTAATCAGCATTTTTAATGCAGCTGTCAAAGTTGACAGCTGCATTTAAAATGCTTGCTATCCCACTCCCTGGTGTCTAGTGGGAGGCTTCTAGTATATGTGTTAAAAAAAAAGTGTTATTAATTAAAAAAAAAAAACCTCCCCTAATAAAAGTTTGAATCACCCCCCTTTTCCCATTTTATAAATAAAAATAAACAAACATGTTTTGTATCACCACGTGGGTAATCCCCCAAAATATTTATTTATCATATTCCTGATCTCATACAGTAAACGGTGTAAGCACAAAAAAATTCCAAAGTGCAAAATTGCACATTTTTGGTCGCATCAAATCCAGAAAAATTGTAATAAAAAGCGATCAAAAAGTTGCATATGCGCAATCAAGGTGCCGATAGAAAGAACAGATCATGGCGCAAAAAATGACACCTCACACATCCCCATAGACCAAAGAATAAAAGCGCTATAAGTAGGGCTTGGCGATTAATCGAATTAATTCGATTAATTCGCCTAGAATTTTGAAATCGATTAGATTTTTTGTGAAAATCGTAAATTTGATTTTCACCAAAAATCATTGCGGGCGGCGCGGGACAGTGTGAGGCTGCCGGGCGGCGCGGGACAGTGTGAGGCTGCCGGGCGGCGCGGGACAGTGTGAGGCTGCCGGGCGGCGCGGGACAGTGTGAGGCTGCCGGGCGGCGCGGGACAGTGTGAGGCTGCCGGGCGGCGCGGGACAGTGTGAGGCTGCCGGGCGGCGCGGGAAAGTATGAGGCAGGCGGTGCGGGAAGGTGTGATACGGGCGGTGCGGCACAACAATTCAGAGACGGGCAGTGTGCGGCCGGCGGGCGGGCAGTCCCGAGATCTGCGCCGCGGGCGGCCTCCAGGAGCTGCTGACCTGCCCCCGCCCCTAGATAAACACAGCATCTCGCTCCCCGGTCTCTGGAAGAGACAGCAAGGACTGCATGGTGATCGCTGCAGGTCCTAGAGCTGTACAGTGGGAACGGATCCCGCTGTACAGCTCCAGTAATCACCCTATCCTGCAGTCCCTGCTGCCTCCTCCTCCAGAGACCGGGGACCTGTGTGTGTGGTCGGGAGGGGAACCCGTGTGCTGGGGTTAGAGGAGGGGAAGGGCTTTGTGCACTCCTGCCCCAGTCACTCCCAGCTCCCTCTCTGTCTCTGTCACCCCCAGCTCCCAAAGTCCCCCTCTGTCACCCCTAGTCCACCCCAGTCCCCCTCTGTCACCCCTAGTCCACCCCAGTCCCCCTCTGTCACCCCAGCTCCCAAAGTTCCCCTCTGTCACCCCTAGTCCACCCCAGTCACCCCCAGCTCCCAAAGTCCCCCTCTGTCACCCCTAGTCCACCCCAGTCCTCCTCTGTCACCCCTAGTCCACCCCAGTCCCCCTCTGTCACCCCTTGTCCACCTGTCACCCCCAGCTTCCAAAGTCCCCCTCTGTCACCCCTAGTCCACCCCAGTCCCCCTCTGTCACCCCCAGCTCCCAAAGTCCCCCTCTGTCACCCCTAGTCCACCCCAGTCCCCCTCTGTCACCCCCAGCACCCAAAGTCCCCCCTAGTCCACACCAGCTCCCAAAGTCCCCCTCTGTCACCCCTAGTCCCCCTCTGTCACCCCCTGTCTGCCCTAGTCACAGGGGCAGCACTTTTACACTGGGAAGCAATACAGTTGCAAACATAGTATCTGCCGCTGTGAGAGAATTTTTCAGTTTATTTAGCAAAAAAAAAATAAAAAAATTGAGATTTAAATCCAGAATCGTCCAAAAAATAAAAAAATCGAGATTTTATTTTTTTGCCATATTGCCCAGCCCTAGCTATAAGCATGGGAATAGAGCGATTGTAAGGAACATATATTTGTTAACAATTGAATTTTTATAAGCCATCACATAATATAGAAGTTATACATGTTATGTATTGTTGTAATCGTAATGACTTGAGGAACATATATAACAAGTCAGTTTTACCCCAGGGCGAACGGCATAAAAACAAATACCCCCCAATATAAATAAAAAATTTTATTTTATTTTTTATTTCACTCCATATTGATTTTTTGGGGGGTTTTGTAGTGTACTTGTAAAAATTCAGCATGTCATTGCAAAGTAAAATTAGTGACGCAAAGAAAGGGCTCATGTAGGTTTCTAGGTTCAAAAATGCAACTGCTATGGCCTTTTAAGCACAAGGAGGAAAAAAAAACGGAAGTGCAAAAATGCAAATTGGCTCGGTCCTTAAGGGGTTATAGGGACGGTACCCGAGTTGCACTTAAAGGGACGGTACCCGAGTTGCTCTTAAAGGGACGGTACCCAAGCCGCTCTTAAAGGGACAGTACCCAAGCGGTTCTTAAAGGGACGGTACCCAAGTTGCTCTTAAAGGGGCTTTACATAAGTCGCTCTTAAAGGGACGGTACCCAAGCCGCTCTTTAAGGGACGGTACCCAAGCCGCTCTTTAAGGGACGATACCCAAGTCGCTCTTAAAGGGGCGGTAGCCAAGTCGCTCTTAAAGTGTCAGCACTTAAGCTGGTCTTCAAAGGATGGTACCTAAGTCTCTTTTAACGGTACAATACTTAAGCTGCTCTGAAATGGACAGTATAGGTCACTCAAAGCGTTGGCACCAAAGTTGCTCTTAAAGGGACTGTACCAAAGTCGCTCTTAAAGGGGTATCAAGGGTTAAAGTTTCTCTTAAAGGCAAGTCACTGTTAAAAGGGTGCTCTTTTCAACCACTATGTATTTCCCTGGAAATGAAAATCTAGTTTATTAATTATAGTGCTTGAAAAGCACTATATTGTAATTCGTATTCTTCTTCTTCTTCTTTCGTTTCTTCCAGCCATTTTTCTGCGCGTAATACAGCCCGAACCGCTTTGCGCACAGACTCCGTTCAAACTGCGTTTCGAAGCCCTCGGGGGTGTGAGGTGTGCTATCTAATGTTCGTTTCGATCAGATTTTTCGTTTTTAAGAAATTTACGTTTAAAGACCCCTAATTTCCCATAGAAAATAATGGCCCATTGGAAATAATGGCTACACTCTAACCGCTAACAGCCAATCACAGCACATATGCAAATAGCTGAAATATAGCAGCCAATAGGGACTGTAAGGTCTTGTCAGGCAATGTATCACACCATCCACAGTCACATGTCCACTATTGGCCAATAGAAGATATAATATATGGAAAGTCCTTAACGATTTTGTCTCACTGACATGAGTAAGATTGTCATGGTAACCGAGCAATGATCTTAAAGGGACGGTAGCCAAGCTGCTCTTAAAGGGATGGTACCCAAGCCGCTCTTAAAGGGACGGTACCCAAGCTGCTCTTAAAGGGACAGTACCCAAGCCGCTCTTAAAGGGACGGTACCCAAGCCGCTCTTAAGGGGGCGGTACCCTAGCAGCTCTTAAAGGGACGGTACCCAAGCCGCTGTGTAAGGGGAATTACATAAGTCTTTCTTACAGGGACAGTACTCAAGCCGCTCTTAAAGGGACAGTAACCAAGTCGCTCTTACAGGGACAGTACCCAAGCCGCTCTTAAAAGGACGGTAACCAAGTCACTCTTAAAGGGACAGTACCCAAGTCGCTATTAAACACACACAAGTCGCTTTAAATGGGTCCCTTTAAGAGTGAAATTGGTCCCTTTAAGAGTGAAATTGGTCCCTTTAAGAGCGACTTGGGTCCCTTTAAGTAAGACCTGGGTCCATTTAAGAGCGACCTGGGTCCCTTTAAGAGCGAAATATGTCCCTTTAAGAGCGACCTGGGTCCCTTTAAGAGCGACCTGGGTCCCTTTAATAGCGAAATGGGTCCCTTTAAGAGCGACCTGGGTCCCTTTAAGAGCGAAATATGTCCTTTTAAGAGCAAAATGCGTCCTTTTAAGAGCGACCTGGGTCCCTTTAAGAGCAAAATGGGTCCCTTTAAGAGTGAAATTGGTCCCTTTAAGAGTGAAATTGGTCCCTTTAAGAGCGACCTGGGTCCCTTTAAGAGCGATCTGGGTCCCTTTAAGCATGAAATTGGTCCCTTTAACCCCTTAGTGACCGCCGCACGTATATTTACGGCAGCCACTAATGGGCTTTATTCCGATGCGTACGCCTTTTAACGGCGGGCGCATCGGAATAAATTACCGCCCGGCGGCGGCACCAGAGCGGGTGATCAGCGGTCAGTGTGACCGCTGACACCCTCCTGTAACTGCCCGGAGCTCCGGGCAGTTTAACCCGTTAAATGCCGCTGTCAAACCATGACAGCCGCATCTAACGGGTGCCGGTGTGCCCCGCTCGGCGCCGCGGGTCACTTACGCGATCTCGATGTCCCGGGGCGCCGTCAGGTGTCCTGTGGTCTCCATGGTGATCCGGGGTCCTAATGAAGGCCCCCGGGGTCACCATGGAGATGCCTCATGCTGACAGGGGTGGCTGTGGCTATTGCCTGTCAGCATGAGGCATGATACAATACATTGCAGTACATTAGGTACTGCAGTGTATTGTATCAGTGATCAAAGTATTTTACACTAGTGTACAGTAATGTACACTAGTGTAAAAGTAAAAAAAAAGTGAAAAAAGTGTGCACCAAACACAACACAGTCCCCCCCCCCCCCCGTATAATAAAAATGCATTACATTCCCCATACACAATAAAAGTTGACATAAAAGTGATCAAAAAAACAAATCATATACATATTTGGTATCGTTACGTCCGTAACGACCCAATCTATAACTATATCAATAATTATATCGCACGACACACGCTGTAAAAAAAAAAAAAAAAAAAAACAGTACCAGAATAGCAGTATTTTATCAATCTGCTTTAGAAAATACGTTATAAAAGAGATCAAACAGTCATATACATATAATATTTGGTATCAATAGAAACTACAGATCTTCCCGCAAAAAATAAGCCCAAAACCAGCTCTGTCGCGCAAAAGATGAGAACGCTATGGATCTTGCAATGTGGCAACAGTTTTTGTGGGTTTTTGCTAGGAAGATAGTTTCTATTGCGCCAAAGCGGTAATAGTTAAAAAAAAAACTACACAAATGTGGTATCGCCGTAACCGTAGCGACCCAGAGAATACATGTATTATGTTATTAGTGACCGCCGATACGGATTTTTACGGCGATCACTAATGGGCTCTATTCTGCTGCCATCAGCTCTTTATGGTGATGGCGCAGAATAGTGCAGCGGCGCCGGTAATGCCCGCAGCCCCCTCCTCTCAGCTATCGGAGGTAGCTGAGGGGTTGGGGTAGAATGTGGGGTCAGTCCTGGCCAGTGCCCTCACCGGCGATCGCCGTTATTACCAGTATAACGGCGGCGGCCACCGGTAACGGACATTGCCAGCGCAGCTGAACGCTTTAATCTCTTCCCACAGTGAATCCACAGTGAAAGGAGATGAAAACATGTCCCCCCCTGTCCCCAGAATTAACCCTAGTGACCTGGTCACTGACCCTCCCCTCCCTGGGCGGCCATCTGATCCAAGATGGCCGCCGCCATCTCTGTGAACAGACTCTGTTCACAGTGATGGATTCCTAAAAATGATCAAAGCTCCATTCTCTTCACCACCGGAGGTGGCAGAGAGCATGGGGCAATGATCGGGGACCACCCGGTGTGGTCCCAGTACAAGCGATTAGCGGTATATACTATATACCGCTGATCGCTTGTTCCAAATGGTGCCGGCACTTTTTTACCCCTGTCACCAAAGTCAAAAGCCGCCCCGGATTAGCTGTAACCACCCCAGATTACCTGTAACCACCCCAGATTACCTGTAACCACCCCAGATTACCTGTAACCACCCCAGATTGCCCGTCTCCTCCCCAGATTGCCTGTAACCACCCAGATTGCCCGTAACCCCCCATATTGCCCGTAATCCCCCCCCCCAGATTGCCCGTAACCCCCCCCCAGACAGCCCGTAACCATCGCAGACAGCCCGTAACCACCACAGATTGCCCATAACCATCGCAGACAGCCCGTTGCCACCCCAGATTGCCGGTCGCCACCCCAGATTGCCGGTCGCCACCCCAGATCACCAGTGAACACCACCAGATTGCCCGTCACCACCCCAGATAGCCAGTGAACACCACCAGATTGCTCGTCACCACCCCAGATAGCCAGTGAACACTCCCAGATAGCCAGTAAACACCCCCAGATTGCCCGTAACCACCCCTGATAGCGAGTAATTACCCCCAGATTGCCCGTACCCCCCCCATATAGCCAGTAAACACCCCCAGATTGCCTGTATCCACCCCAGATTGCCCGTAACCACCCCAGATTGGCACAGACTGCTTGTAACCACCCCAGATTGCCCATAACCACACCAGATTCCTTTTCGCAACCTCAGATAGCCAGTATACACCCCGAGATTGTCCATTACCACCCCAGATAGCCAGTAAACACCCACATATTGCCTGTAACTAAAATGACACTCCTTCCCTTCTGAGCCCTGCTGTGTGCCCATACAATGGTTTATGCACACGTATCGGGTACCGTTTTACTCAGGAGAACCTGCGTTACATATATTGGGGTGAGTTTTTTCCCCTGTTCCTCGTGAAATTTCAAACTAAACAAACATGTTATTGGAAAAATTAAATTTTTTCATTTTTACGGTTTAGTTTTGAATACTTTCCTCCAATACCTGTGGGGTCAAAATGGTCACCACACCCCAAGATGTATTCCTTGAGGGGTGTACTTTCCAAAATGGGGTGAGTTTTGGGGGGGTTCTATTCTGCTGACACTACAGGGGCTCTGCAAACGCACCTGGCGCTCAGAAACAACTTCAGAAAAATCATGCACTGAAAATGCTAATTGGCACTCCCTTCCTTCTGAGGCCTGCTGTGTGCCCATACAGTGGTTTATGCCCACATATGGGGTACCGTTCTACTCAGGAGAACCTGCGTTACATATATTGGGGTGAGTTTTTCCCCTGTTCCTCGTGAAATTTCAAACTAAAGGAACATATTATTGGGAAAATTCTATTTTTTTTTTTCATTTTTACCGTCTTCTTTTGAATACTTTCCTCTAATACCTATGGGGTCAAAATGGTCACCACACCCCAAGATGTATTCTTTGAGGGGTGTACTTTCCTAAATGGGGTGACTTTTGCGGGGGTTCTATTCTGCTGACACTACAGGGGAGCTGCAAACGCACCTGGCGCTCAGAAAATTCTTCAGCAAAATCTGAACTGGAAATGCTAATTGTCGCTCCTTCCCTTCTGAGCCCTGCTGTGTGCCCATACAGTGGTTTACCATTGTACTCAGGAGAACCTGCGTTACAAAATTTTCGGTGCATTTTCTCTCTTGTTGCTTATAAAAATGAGATACTTTAATCTTAACAAATATATTATTGGAAAATTTCTATTTTCCTTTTTGTTCTAGCCTAATTGTGAATACTTTCCTCCAGCCCCTGTAGGGTTAAAATTCTCATTATACCCCTAGATTAATTCTTTAAGGTGTCTAGTTTCCAAAATGGGGTCACTTATGGGGGTTTACGATATACAAGCCTCCTAAATCAACTTTAAAAAAAGAACTGGTGCCTCAAAAAAATCAGTTTTGGAAATTTCATGAAAATTTGATAATTTGCTGATACATTTCTAAGCCCCATAACACCCTAAAAAAGTGAAATATGTTTACGAAATGAAGCCAGAATAAAGAGGACATATTCATAATGTGACTTACTAACTAATTTTTGTCATGTGACTTTCTTTTTTTAGAAGCAAAGAATTTCAAAGTTTGTAAAGTGCAAATTTTTCAAATTTTTCATGATATTTTGATGTTTTTCACAAAAAAAACACAAGACTGACCAAATTTTGCCACTAACATAAAGTACCATATGTTACGAAAAAACAATCTCAGAATCGCTAGCATATGTTAAAGCATCACTGAGCTATAAGCGCATAAAGTGAGACAGGTCAGATTTTGAAAAATGAGCCTGGTCATTAAGGCCTAAATAGGCTTGGTCCCAAAGGGGTTAAAATGCTGTAAGGATTTTTTCTTACTGCGAGCACCACCCTCGACACAGACGTGCTGCCTAAAAAAATCTGTTTTTCTACTTGTAAAAACAAACATAGACAGCATGGTTCACAGTTCACAACCAGTTACCTCTTCTGTCACAGTGTAGTATACCAGAGCACAATTCCTGCGGCTGGGCTGAGGATGACACCTGTTCACAATGTTTTGTTATATATTCTAGGAGTTAATATGTCTTATATTGAATTGTCATGTGTATTTCTCTGTACCAGTGTAACTGGCAGGCAGAGAATGGGTTACATGTTTTTCACTGCACACCACACAAAACAGCGACACCTACTGTCCTTAGTGGGGACTGCTCTAGGTAGTGTAAGCCTGGAAAGTGCTAGCAAGTGGGCGGAGTATACAAATAGCCCCCCCATAAAAGGTTGGCAGTTGCAGTGTTTAGCAGAGACAACTGAGTAGCTTCTGAGGGAACAACATCACCTCAGGAGATCACCACAGAGCAAAGCTGCTGAGGGAAACAAGAGAGATCATAAACAGAGCAGCCTAAGAAAACAGCTGGAGGTGAGAGAAAATGAGAGGGACTTTGAGAGACAGTTTGTCAGGTGCACCCTCAGGAAAGGGCCAGCACATATACAGTCAGTGGGAATCCTAAAGCCAGACACCCAAGTGGCGAGACTTGACTGTAAAAGGGAGCAGAGTTAACGTAGGCCTCTGCACCCATCTTTCTGAATTCGGGGGGTAAGATTTACTAGGACCCCTGGATATCTCTGGGACCCAAAAGTTATGGCCTAAGGCCTGGCCCAGCACCAAAGCAGGAAGCTCCCTAGTAGACTGGGAGGGAATACAGACTCAAGCACCATTGTGGAAGAGGTCCACAGGATCACAGTGACCACCAGCGTCCCACACGTACTGACAGACCAGGATCTGAGGCAGATCCTCTCTCCACACACCACCAGACTCTCCATAAGCACAGTAACCCAGTCAAGGCCGCCAGTATTAACCGCTGTATGCCACAGGACTGTAAGACCACTGCAAGTCCATCAGTAAAGGAGTTATTGTTATACTGCCTCCCTCCTTGTCTCCCTGTTGTCCTGGTCTACCTGCACATCACTATTAAGGGCCATTCTACCGGACAGCAGTATTTGGGGTTGGCCCCCATGGGAACTACAGGTCCACATCATTGACCATCTTACACACTGGTGCAGCCCCCCTACAGGAACCTCTGCAGCAGCCCACAGAAGAGAGAGAGAACTCAGGGAAGCGCCAGAGAGTCCCTGTACCTGCGGAAGCCCTCGAGCCCACCTGTGACCGAGACAAGACCCAGCCAGCCTACAGGTACACTCTCACTCTGCAGCCCTCAGTGCATCCCCTCACTTAGGAGCTCAGCGCGACACTCAGGAGAGGCATAGCCACCTAACAGTGAAAGACCATCATCCTCTCCTCATTCCCCTCACTCTCTTCCATACGCCCCAGCTCACTGCAACAGCAGCTGCTTTTGGCACAAATAGCATGCATTTTCTTTTGGTTATTTGGCTGGTTAAAATCTACTGTATTTATATACTAATAAACAACTGAGAAAAAAAAAGTTCCAGCAGACCTTTCCAACAATGTTTAAAATGCCATTATTTACATACCTAAAAGAACTTGTCAAAAAGAGCAATTGTTGCTACAGCCTTGACCTGGGACTTTATGACCTGCTCACAAATAAAGCCTTTAGTAACAAAAGAAATGAAAATAATATCATTTAGATAAGTCCCATTTTGCAGATATAAGGTATAAGCATTATTGCCGTAAAGTGAAAAATGGGCAAAAGGGGAAATTGTACAAAAAATACACAAATAGTATGCTCACCTTTCAAGGAGTCATCTGGCACAAAAAATAAAGACATTATACTCACCTGCCATTATCCCCACCATTGCCATCCTTATAGTTCCTGTTTCCTGCTTTATTTGTCATGCAGCTTGTCACTAATAGCACTAACTCCATGTGTAGGATTTATTAAGACCACGTCCACCAGCACCACACCACCATGCCGGTCTTAAAACCCGACCACCAGCACCCTACCACCATGCCGGTCTTAACCCTCCACCACTACCACCAGCATGCAGGATTTATGCAGAAGCGCACATAAATTCCATGTGCACTGGAGCTCCCTGTGCTCACGTATAGTGTTGAGCGGACTTACTGAACACTCAACATATGACTCCAGTTGGCTGGAGAAGTTGGATGCAGCCTTAGGAAAGGAGTGCTGGAAAACATGCTATCATGAAAACATGATACTGCAAAGACAAGTATGCACCCCAGGTTGAGAGAGTACATGCAGTGCAGCTAAAAATAAATTATTTTGGTTTTGGGGGTGACATGTTTCTGAATACTACTGATGCTAGCATTTTAGCAATGTCCCTAGGCGTCATTAAAGGGGTTATCCACTTAACAGCAAAAAAAAAAAATGCTACCCTGTTTCACCGAAAATAAGACACCTCCGAAAATAAGGCATAGTGGAGAATTTACAGGAAAGCTTAAAATAAGCACCTCCCTGAAAATAAGACATCCCCGAACAGAAGACCTCTGCGGCCAACAGGGTTATGCTGGTTTGTGATGACAATTACTATTCAGTATATATTAAATGATCATTTTTTATTTTTATTTTTTGTTCAACAATAAGTGTGAATTCTTCATTAAAAATATGACATCCCCTGAAAATTAAACATAGCGCATCTTTAGGAACAAAAAATAATATTAGACACTGTCTTATTTTTGGGGAAACATGGTCCCCCTGAGCATTTTGAGCCATCTCCTGTCTTTCTAGCTGCTGCAATTCCTGACTTACAAGTTTTTCTAAAAGCCAATCAATAACCAAGATATAATCATCATGCATTTCCCTGATTGGTCCGTTTGTGTACTCGCCCCCTTAACTTCCTTTTCGGCCCACTGCTGTCATTACTATTGGACAGTAAACACAGGACTGTTTTTCACTGATTTTGCATCACATCACCTCAATATGAATTCCATACTAGCTGATCATGTAGCACAGCTGACGCACACATGGTGTACCTATGTGCTGCATAACGTGCATCTGTTTACCAGGGGGTGTAGTGTAGGTTTAGATCGCTCGCCGCTAGAATAAAAACATTCTAGTTCCATAAAGACTCTAAGAATATCCATAACGCCTTCAATATACAGAGCTGTGACACAAAGACAGGTACATATGCCTACATTCACTGACAGCAAACAGAGATAGAACTGTAACTTTCCATGTTACAGAGACATAGGCTCAGGGACATATGTAAGTCTATGGAAGAAGCACAGGTTCATGGAGATGATGCAGATAATGTCAACTGGGGGGTCAGATTACTAAGTCAATAGACAGCTAACCCAGCCCCCAAAGAGGAGAGCACATGTTCTGTGAGTACAAAGGGAGGGGGGAAGAGGGAGCTCAGCGTGGTCAGAGTGGATCCAGAGTAGAGGATATTAAACATCCAGAGTGGATAAGAATGAGAAAAAAAAGAGAGAAAGGGTGCAAGATACGTTACACATGTATTTTAGACATAGGGTGGTATTGGGAAGGGGGATTGTTAAAAATATTGTTTTTGTTACCCAGATAACCCCTTTAACACATCTTCTGAGGACACCACATACCTTCTTTTTTTTCCAAAGCAGCTGAGTTGTAGGCAAAAATGTTCTTTCCCAATAACAGTGTCTTAAAGGGGAACTCCAGGTAGAGATAGAAAAAAATTTGCTCCAGAAGCATATAGCATTGCTAAACTGTCTAACCCATTTCTGAAACTAACAAAACTCCATTTGTTTTGGGGGTCTTTGTTCTCTATTGTGTGGCTGTACTTCCTGGTTGAGCAGTTGTACACAGTACTACAGGTTCCAGAATGCAATGCTTTCCTTTAGTTGTTCATCACAGTCCTCCACCCTGCCCATTCCCCGCCAAAAGCTGCTGCAGAACATCTAGGCTGTGTTCACACATTGCAGTTTCATTGTTACTGAATTAATTGCAGTACTTTATCATTTCACTGTGCCCCCCCACACATGGGTCCAAGGGATGGAAAAGGCTGCCTGTGCGCTTGCGCATGGGCAGCCTTTTTGATTGGCTAGAGCACATCACATGGCTTCCAGCAAGCTCAGCCAATCAGGGCTGAGCAAGCTGGAAGCCATGTGATACGCTCCAGCCAATGAAAAGGCTGCTGTTGCGCATGTGCACCAGCAGCCTTTTTTATCCCATTCACTTTCTATGAAGACGCAGAGGAGGAAGAAGACCCGGACCGCCCCCCGACTCTGACGTCGTCGTCACCTGATGCCACCCAGGAGAAGAGGACCGTGATGACCGTAATAGGTAATGTATACATTCTTTAACTTCCGGGGGGGGGGGGGGGGGTGGCGGGGATCCAAAAGTGGGGGAAGGGGGCCAGACCGGGTGTTTAACCACATTACAAAGTTATATAACTTTGTAATGTGTGTTAAATAGGCTAAAAAATATTTTTGTGGGAGTTGTCCTTTAATGGGTCTGCATGAAGCATACCAGGCTGCAGGGGGAATACCTCGCTACAAAGGGGCATATTTGGCTGCAAGGGGCATACCTAACTACATGGCGCATACCTAACTTCACAGGGCAAATATGGTCTCAGGGAACATACCTAACTAAATGGAGCATACGGGGCTAAAGGGGGCATTGTATCTGGCTAGAGGGGGTTTATCTGACTACAGAGGGCATATCTGGCTACTTGCTACAAGAGACCTGTGAACAGGGAGACATGGTAGAGTGTGAACACAGTCTCAGGGTACAAACACACACAGGGCCGCCATCAGGAATTTCGGGGCCCCATACAACCAAAGCGTCTGGGCCCCCCACATTAATTAAAAAAAAAAAATTGTGTGTTCGACCCACGCCTTGCTGGGAGGTATAATTTGGTTCAGATCAATTCTAGAGAACTGGCTCATATACCCCATTTTCCCCAGTGGCTTAAAATGTAACCTCTGTTATACAGTTATAAAATTGTAGAAACTAAATGTGAACAAGGTGCAATTCAAATAGACACTTACTTGTATAGCTGTCTCTTGTGCTCTGTATGCAGTGCATTATACTCACCCTTGCAACGTACAATTTATAGCGTGTCTACAAGCCCAGCGGGGCTCATTATGATGGAGACTAAAACTTATACAAGAGTGGGGTAGGGGTTCCCCTGTATTCAGAATGCTGTTGAGTACTAGGCAATGCCCCGTTTGGGGTTATTGAATTTCGAGGGTCTGGGGGGCTGTTTGATTTGTATATGTTCACCAATATCCCCCCCCCCCCCCCGGTATGCTCACTAACATAGAATATGTTGATAAGGCTAATATAATGAGGCTGTTCCATGTTAGTGAGCATATACAAATCACCCCCCCCCCCCCCCCAGGCAGACTAGTTTAGCTCACCCAAGCCAGTGATAGCGAATACATGGCGGTGAGAACGCTTTCTAGGAGATCCTGTTTGTGCAGCAGAGGTGTCTTTATCCTGCTCTGCATAGACCCTCGAAATTCAATAATCCCAGATGGGGCATTGCCGAGCACTCAGCAGCATTCTGAATACAGGGGAACCCCTACCCCACTTTGTATAAGTTTTAGTCTCCATCATAATGAGCCCCGCTGGGCTTGTAGACACGCTATAAATTGTACGTTGCAAGGGTGAATATAATGCACTGCATACAGAGCACAAGAGGCAGCTATACAAGTAAGTGTCTATTTGAATTGCACCTTGTTCACATTTAATTTCTACAATTTTATAACTGTATAACAGAGGTTACATTTTAAGCCACTGGGGAAAATGGGGTATATGTGCCAGTTCTCTAGAATTGATCTCACACACAGACACCAGCACACATGTATACAGACACCAGCACACATGTATACAGACATACAGACACCAGCACACATGTATACAGACATACAGACACCAGCACACCAGGGCACGATGAAGTTTGAACTTCTGCAACCTGGAGAAATCACCTGATATCACCTGCAGTCCTATGTAACACCACATAACACAGTGGTATCTCTGAGTACAGATAATGTAGTAGATTTCACCTGCAGTCCTATGTAACAGCACAGATAACACAGTGATATCTCAGAGTATAGATCATGTAGTAGATGTCACCTGCAGTCCTATGTAACAGCACAGATAACACAGTGATATCCCTCTGAGTACAGATAATGTAGATGTCACCTGCAGTCCTATGTAACACCACAGATAACACAGTGATATCTCTGAGTACAGATAATGTAGTAGCTGTCACCTGCAGTCCTATGTAACACCACAGATAACACAGCGATATCTCTGAGTACAGATAATGTAGTAGTTACCTACAGTCCTATGTAACACAACAGATAACACAGTGATATCTCTGAGTACAGATAATGTAGTAGCTGTCACCTCGGGGCGCCCCTACTAAATGATGTTCTACAAAATAAGAAAAGTGTCATACAGTGACTCACAGATGTCTTCTTTGATCTGAGGCGTCACTTTCCCTTTTCCTCTCCATCCGGCCCAGACCTCCATGATGAGTCCTTCCAGATACGTTTCATCCCCTTAGAACCTGCGAGACAAACAATTTAGGCTCCGCACATTTCTAGCAACTTCCTTTCCTTTCTCCCCCCTGTAGGCTCCCATAGTAACTGCGCTGTGTGGGATGCCCCCTGTATGTAGGATTCCCTGCTGTGCCCCCATGAGCTAATAATGCCCCTAGAGGTACCCCCATGAGCTAATAATGCCCCCAGAGGTGCCCCCATGAGCTAATAATGCCCCTAGAGGTGCCCCCATGAGCTAATAATGCCCCTAGAGGTGGCCCCCATGAACTAATAATGCCCCCAGAGGTACCCCCATGCACTAATAATGCCCCCAGAGATGCCCCCATGAACTAATAATGCCCCCAGAGATGCCCCCATGAACTAATAATGCCCCCAGAGGTGTCCCCATATACTAATAATGCCCCCAGAGGTGCCCCCATATACTAATAATGCCCCCAGAGGTGTCCCCATATACTAATAATGCCCCCAGAGGTGCCCCCATATACTAATAATGCCCCCAGAGGTGCTCCCATATACTAATAATGCCCCCAGAGATGCCCCCATGAGTTAATAATGCCCCCAGAGGTACCCCCATATACTAATAATGCCCCCAGAGGTTCCCCCCATGAGCTAATAATGCCCCCAGAGGTGCCCCCATACACTACTAATGCCCCCAGAGGTGCCCCCATACACTACTAATGCCCCCATACACTAATAATGCCCCCAGAGGTGCCCCCCATACACTAATAATGCCCCCAGAGGTGCCCCCATATACTAATAATGCCCCCAGAGGTGCCCCCATATACTAATAATGCCCCCAGAGGTGCCCCCATATACTAATACTGCCCCCAGAGGTGCCCCCATATACTAATACTGCCCCCAGAGGTGCCCCCATATACTAATAATGCCCCCAGAGGTGCCCCCATACACTAATAATGCCCCCAGAGGTGCCCCCCATATACTAATACTGCCCCCAGAGGTGCCCCCATACACTAATAATGCCCCCAGAGGTGCCCCCATACACTAATAATGCCCCCAGAGGTGCCCCCCATATACTAATACTGCCCCCAGAGGTGCCCCCATATACTAATAATGCCCCCAGAGGTGCCCCCATACACTAATAATGCCCCCAGAGGTGCCCCCATATACTAATGCCCCCAAAGGTGCCCCCATATACTAATAATGCCCCCAGAGGTGCCCCCCATACACTAATAATGCCCCCAGAGGTGCCCCTAAAAAAACAAACATCCTACTCACCTAATCCGCGCTGTGGCTGCAGGCAGCAGCTCTCCTCCTCCTCTTCTGGCTCCATCTTGCGAGCCGCAGGGACGGGACTTCCGGCAGGCGTGATGACGTCACATGATCACGCCTGCCGGAGAGGTCACGTCCCGGCCTCCCATAGGCTGCTGGTATGAAGTGCCGGCAGCCTATGGGAGAGAATACAGGAGGAGGACGCTGACAGGTCCTTCTCCTGTATTCTGATCGCTTCAATGTTCCGCCCGCTCAATGTGCGGGCGGAACATCAAAGCGATCAATGCATCCGGAGAAGCTGCGCGGCCGCAGCTTCTCAGGATGCTCAGAAACAGGTGGCAAGGGGGGCCGTGCCCCCCCGTGTCTCTTAGGGTCCGGGCCCCATACGGCAGTACCACTTGTACTGCCCTATCGGCGGCCCTGAACACACACACCGTATACGCAGCAGATACGCAGCAGATCTGCAGCAGATTTGATGCTCTGTTCAGTTATATAGATCTAATCTGCTGCGTTTCTGCTGCGTATCGCATTTTTCTGAAAACATTAAATATCAACAGTACAAGCGATTTTAACCCCTAGACGACTCTGGACGTAGGGTTACGTCATGGAAGTCTGTCCCCAGACGACCCATGACGTAACCTTACGTCCTGGGTGTTTTTCCCGCTATGAAGCGCGCTCCGGAGCGGAGTGCGCTTCATAGCAGGTGGGGGCCGGCTGCAATCAGCAGCCGGGACCTCACCGGTAATGACACGCTGCAGCGATCGCACTGCCGCGTGTCATTAACCCCTTAAACGCCGCGGCGCGACCGCGGCGTTTAAGTGTAAGTGACAGGGGGAGTCCCCTGTCACTTACCAATCGGGACCCCCGCAGTGTGACTGCGGGGGTCCCGATCGTTGAAACGGACTGCCGGAGGTCTCTTACCTGCCTCCGTGTGGTCCGATCGGCGATCTGCTACACTGAGCCTGCACAGGCAGGCTCAATGAGCAGATCGCCGATAACACTGATCAATGCTATGCCTATGGCATAGCATTCATTAGTGTAGAAATCAAAGTACTGGATGTACAAGTCCCCCAAAGGGACTTCAAAAGTGTAAAAAAAAAAAAAGTTCAAAACACTAACACACTACCCCAAAACCCCTCCCCCAATAAAAGTCTAAATCACCCCCCTTTCCCATTATATAAATAAAACATATAAAAATGAATAAATAGATAAACATATAATATACCGTAGCGTGCGTAATTGTCCGATCTATTAAAATATAACAAGCGTCATTGCGACCGGTAAATGGCGTACACGAAAAGAGGGGAAAAAGTGCGCAGATTACCGATTTTATGTTACATTATATATTTAAAAAAATCAATAAAAAGTGATCAAAACGTCCGATCTTCACAAATATGGTATTAATAAAAACTAGAGATCATGGCGGAAAAAATGACACCCCATACAGCCCCGTAGGTGAAAAAATAAAACCGTTATAAGCGTCACAATAGGCCCATTTTATTAATATTTAATTGCCAAAAAAAAGGATTTCATAAAAAAATATATATATAACATTAGAGAATCTGTGTAACCTGCATATGGTTGTGTTCGGACTGACCTATAGAATAATAGTATCATGTCGCTGTTACCATATAGTGCATTACGTAGACACAGGAACCCCCCAAACGTTACCATATTGCAATCTTATTTACGATTTCACCTATTTATATCTTCATAAATAATATATTTGGAATTCCATCATACATGTTATGGTAAAATGAAAGACGCCATTACACAGTACAACTATTTCTGTAAAAAACAAGCACTTACATGGCTTGTAGATAGAAAACTGAAAGTGCTAGAGCTCTTAGAAGGGGAGGAGGGAAAAACGAAAGCACTAAGATCAAAATTTGCGCGGTCCACTGGGTCATTTTGGGCCTGGTCCTCAAAGGGTTAAGAAACTCTGTAATAGGTTTTATGTTCTAAAAAAGTTTCCTTCTGTACTGAAAAAGCAATCTCCCAGCCTCCCCCCTCATATCAAATGAAGCAGGATTTCTGTGTCCATTATGTGGCTATGGAGAGGGGAGGGGCTGTTAGGAGTGACTGAGCATGGAGCAGTCCTGCACAGCACAACACCCTGCAATCTTCTCTCTGTAAGTTCATAGATAAGCACTGACCTTTCTGACACCTGAATTTAGCGTTTTAGGTGTCCAGAGAGACTACAAACAGCTGACCTTCATGTCACCTCTCCCTGCTCCCTCATCTCCCTCGGCCCCTCCCCCCTCCATAAGGATACAATGGAGAGAGCAGAACCCGTCTTCACTGGCTTCTCTGTAATGAAGACGTGTTTGCCTGATAATGCACAGATAAGAAGTCAGGGGGGGAGGCTGGGAGATTGCTTCTTGAGTACAGAAGGAGGCTTTTTTGGCTGATAAAACCTATTACAGAGTTTCTTAAAATCGCTTATACTACTGATTTCTGCAATAAAAAAAACATGACAGTTACGCTTTAAGGCTAAAGGGCACAGCACTAGATATTTCTAATGAGGGATCCAGCTTGTGACATTTCCTCAACCAGGGAGCGTTTGTGAACGATGAGCAGTTGACTGGAGTAATGTGGAGATGAAAGGAAGCACCAAAAACACATTGAGATATTAAAATATCTGTATTTATGCAAACAAAAAAATCCACAACACTCCAGTAAATGTAAAAAAGCAGGGTGTCTGCTAGCCACACCAGGGACCAAAGGTGCATGCTAATAGAAATCTAAAAAGGCAGCAGCAATCCTAGATAATGTGAAGGGGCAGAACTACCGCTACGGCTGCTACGGGGCTCCTAGCATCAGGGGGCCTGTGGCTTGGGCCCCCGGAGCTAACTGCCTACAACACACGGCGTCCGAGCAGGCCTCTCGGGTGTTCAGTGTTCTGATTGACAGCGC
The DNA here is from genome assembly GCF_027789765.1 of Dendropsophus ebraccatus. Classification (NCBI taxonomy): domain Eukaryota; kingdom Metazoa; phylum Chordata; class Amphibia; order Anura; family Hylidae; genus Dendropsophus; species Dendropsophus ebraccatus. Next base: position 88,220,195 of record NC_091456.1, read on the forward strand.
GAGAAGCCATTGGCTTACTGCCCTGTCAATCACTCTTGTGACCGCAAGCACTATATGGGGGTGCACAACACTGGGGGCTATATGGGGGATGCACAACACTGGGGGCTATATGGGGGATGCACAACACTGGGGGCTATATAGGGGGATGCACAACAGTGGGGGCTATATGGGGGAGGCACAACACTGGGGGCTATATGGGGAATGCACAACAAGGGGGGCTATATGGGGGATGCACAACAGTGGGGGCTATATGGGGAGGGGACAACACTGCATGCTATATGAGGAGGGACAACACTGGGGGCTATATGGGGGAAGGCACAACACTGGGGTTATATGGGGGAGGCACAAAACTGGGGGCTATATGGGAGATGGACAAAATAAGGGGGCTACCTATAGGGGGGGACAACACTGGGGGCTACCTATAGGGGGAGGGACAACACTGGGGGCTATATGGGGGATGGACAAAATAAGGGGGCTACCTATAGGGGGGGGACAACACTGGGGGCTGCCTATAGGGGGAGGGACAACACTGGGGGCTACCTATATAGGGTATGGACAACATAAGGGGGCTACCTATATGGGGGATGGATAACACAAGGGGACCATCTGTAAGGGGGACAACACAGGGGGGCATTTATAAGGAGGACAACACAGGGGGAGCCATCTATAAGGGGGATAACACAGGGGGCCATCTATAAGGGGGGCAATCTAAATGGAGGACTACACCTTTTATCATTTACATAACTGCATGCTCAGTTTGGCAGCAATTTGACATTTCTCTATGGGGGAATCATATTTTTCTGTCAATGAGTGTATGTTTGCAGTGTCCCAGAACCCATTTGTCACTACTGTTCTGCATATAATTAGGTCTCAATTGAAGGTGTATGTATTATTGGGTATTCTGTAGATGGTACTGCATTTTTATCACTAGATGTCTTTGTGTGCTATTGCGTTACTGTAAGCACTTGCTGAAGGCACTGTAAAAAAGGGTTAATGGTATATGTGACTCGTCTGCCACCTTCTGAGAGTTGGCTCGTTGACCAATTTCTGCAGAGGTTTACCTAGAAAGGATACTTTTCTGTCTCCCCAGGTTCCTCTTCACCAACAGAAAATGTGTCCAAAGTCTATAAGTAGAGGTCGCATGGGCCATGTGTTCAGTTCAGGCAAACATCCAGTGTTTGTATGGTCTTCCTGCTAAAGCAGTGATTCAAGTATTTTCAAGTATTATCAGGGACCATAACAAGCCAACAGCTCAGCTATTATCTTGCACATTACATAAAGGACTTTGTACTTTCTGTACTGCACCTTTAAGAAATTTTCAGCAATAGTTTTTACTCTGGACTCTTGGTGGCTTTCTTATCCTGCACATCACACTACAGGGGACACAGGGAATACTCCTTTAATGGGCATGTGTTGGGTCCCAGGGAGGCCTTCTACCACTCCAAGCCCTGTGACAGTAGCTGTAGTGGTACCACAACCTCAGCCCTTGCAAATACCACCTAACACCCCTGATTTAGCAAATGTTGATCTTTGCACAAACCCCCAAACAAGCTCAACAGGAGGAGAGGACATGTAAGGACATAATGACTATAAATTACAAGCAATATAACCATCTCTGAGGAAGAAGATTACTGTGTACTTACACACAGTTGCTGAAATTCCAAAAAGTTGAGCTCTGGGGGTCTGCCTTTACAGCTCATTCCCTGTACTGGGATCACAGCTTCTTTTTAGAATTATGAAAGGGAAATTTGCAGCAGAATTCAACAGCACCAAATTTCACCAAAGCTCTATGGCAAAATTTAGCATGTAAATTTGCCTGTAGTGTATTTAAAATCTGTATATTTCTGTAATAAGTTATTTGCATATTTGTTGCAGACTTTCCAACAGCCAAAATTTTTATTAAACTATTGTATTGAACGACCCCCCCCAAAAAAAAAAAAAGTTATACAAATTACCAGTATTATTACGGGAGATGCACATAAAGTGCTTTTTCCTTGCACTTACTACTGCATCAAGGTTTCACTCACTGGATAAAATGGTGACGTCAGGACCTTCTTCTAGCCCTCGACACCCTTCATCTGACACCCACTGCCCCCCTAGGCGGCCACCACAGGAAGTGAAGCCTTGATGCAGCAGTAAGTGCAGGGAAAAAAGCACTTTATAAGCATTTCCTGTAATAAGTGTATATTGGTGATTTGTATAACTTTTGGAGGCAATACAATACTTAAATAAAACATTTTGGCTGGACTTCTCCTTTAATGGGAAAGCCAAAATCTACAACAATCTACAAATGTGCTTGGGAAAAAAATACAGATTATAAATAAACGTGTTTTTTTTTTCTCCCCAGGAGGTTTGCACCGGATCCATATGATTTGCTAATCCCCATGCAAACCTTGGATCTGACAAGGACATTTTCTGCTTCTATTTTGTCACATGGCAATAGCATTATATAGACTGAAGCAATTTCTGGCTCTGTGCTTAAATTACAGTTCCACTGCTGATTGACTTTAGATATCTTTTTCTTGTGACATCTGCTGCTCAGGAACTCCATAGATTTTTTTACTCAGCAATCTGCTCCCAACACCTACATCAGTAGATTGAATTCAGGATTAAGTGAGGATTTACTTACTGTTAAATGTGTAACACACTGGCAAACAGATGGAAGAAAATGTATGTCTTCAGCACTCCTTCTCATAGATATTTGCCAGAATCCTTTATGATCCCACATCTCCAACTGTATAACCATATTGATAAATCTGAGAGAAGCAGGGATCCAGCTTGCATTCCAACAGCCCTATTCATTCATTAATACAAGAAAAGTGAGTGAATTGGTATGTGGAGTTCCCAATAGCTAAATACTCACTGATTTAATTGCAGTGTTCTGGTACCCATTTTCCAGCTACTTTATGTATAAGAATAAAATGTAGTAGGTAGTCTACTCAACAGTCCTAATCTCACCTTGTTGGTGCACTGTAAAGCCTTGAACCAGCAGCATGGAATTCACATAAAAGGTCCAGCACTCCAAGGAAATACAATGTAAATACTTTTTTATTACAAAACCAACATAAAAACGGGAACAGGTAAAGCAGTTTACGCATTTGAGTGTGCCACACGCCTTGTTCACAACTTAATATTCAGTTGAGAAATAGGGGTGTGGCATGCCGAATATCACCTGCAGTTCACGGAGGGCAGAAAAGATGCCCCTCCTGTGAGTCACTGAATTTAATTGCGCTGGTCTGTACAACCACTATACAACTGTCCGTACCTCTTTATCACTAGGTAGGGGGAATATTGGTCTTTATATAGTGGACATAAGTGTCAAACTGTGGCCCTCCAGCTGCTGCAAAACTACAAATAACATCATACTTGGACACTTAGGGTGGTAATACACGGGCCGAGCAGGGCCCGATAATACCTGTAAACGAGCGCCGATCTGCTAGATCGTTGCTTGTTTACTGGGCCTATTACACGGCCCGATTATCGTTTAACAAGAGCTGCAAGGACATTGTTACCGTTAACTGGCATACATTACCCATCCACGTTCCAGGGCTGCTCCTGCCGTCCAATTCTCCCGGGGTCCCGCGCGCGCTCTAGCTTCATAGCGGCCTGTCAGCTGGTAGGCCGCTCAGCCAATCACAGGCCGGGACCGCCGCGGCCTGTGATTGGCTGAGCGGCCTATCAGCTGACAGGCCGCTGTGAAGCTAGAGCGCGCGCGGGACCCCGGGAGAAGCAGACGGCAGGAGCAGTCCTGGAACGTGGATGGGTAATGTATATCGTTAGTCGCCGGCCATGCACCGCTATTACACGTAGCGGTCGGCGGCCGACAAAAATAGGGTCTAACCTATATCAACGATCAGCCGATGATCGTTGTCATCGGCTGATCGTTGCATTTATTACACGGAGCGATAATCGGCCGAATCGGGCCAATTCGGCCGATTTTCGTTCCGTGTAATAGTACCCTTACACTTTGACTGTCCAGCCATGATGGGAATTGTAGTTTTGAAACAGCTGAAGGACTGTGAGTTTGACACCCCTGGTATAGTGGTATTGTTCATATGTTGTTATTAGCTATTGCGCAATCCTCATTTTGCCTGATAGATATAAGGCAGATAGCTATGTGATAAAGAGATAAAAGAATGGAAAGAAGGGTGATGGAGAAATAGATAGAGATAGGTGATAGAGAGATAAAAGGATAGATAGATAGATAGATAGATAGATAGATAGATAGATAGATAGATAGAGAGATAGATAGAGAGATAGGCAGATTGATAGGTGATAAAGGTGATATGTGATAGAGAGGCAGAGATTTGAGGTAGATAGATCCAGAAAGAAATAGATATGTAACAGCTCATCCCGTATCTTATGTATGGAAGATGCTTTGGTCGCATTATGCATCTCAATCAAAAAGAGCAGTCCTTAGTCTAGTCTCTGTTAACCTAGAAAGAGGTAGACCTAAAACTAGTCTAACCCAGTCTTTTGGCCAGAGCACATGTCTGCTAGTCAGACCATTTAGTCAGCTATATAGTTGTAAGTTTTCTCAGTATCCTGTGAAACGGTATAGTCAGAGATATACAAGCAAATAGAGAGACATTCTAAGACAAACTACAGCCTCCTGAAGTTTCTTCTGAGCTCAACCTGATTGATAAAGCCAAATTGTTAAGATAGGGAATATATAGGGAGAACAAGCCAGACCCTAAGGCGTAGAATAAATACTCATCGTTTTAATATTAGTCACCGTTTTAATAAACATAGTGTCATAGACATTTCTTGCAATATCATGAAGCTAATGCAGATGATCTTAAAGTGTATCCGATAGAGAAAATAGACACACAACTGCACAGATTCAGTAAACTTTGCCGCAGGGAGAGTTACTGGATTTTTAGAATCAACACCCTGGTGCCTAATGGGTTAAATGAAATGCTAGAGTAAGTCTGATGGACAGGTCTGATGAGAGTTCTGGTCGCACATGGTAGTGGGGAGAAGAGGAAAGGAGCCTATATGTGGTTTTAAAAGTCTTGTATTGTCAAACATTTTGTTTATCCCTGAGGAAGAGGGGTACAGTGTTCCCCCGATACGCGTTGGATTGTGTTTAAATAAATGTTTTCTACTTGAGGTGCCAGTAATATATACAGTAGTTAAAGAATTATGAAGATCAAGTAGGATTGAAGTGTCTAAAGCATTCCCTGCAGGGGCGTAACTAAAAATAGCAAACTTTTTTAATGGGGCCCCCCCTCCATAACACCGCCATACTGTGACCAAATAATACCACCATACCAGACCTGATACCGCCATACTGTGACCAGATAATACCATCATACCAGACCTGATACCACCATATTGTGACTAGATAATACTATCATACCAGACCTGATACCGCCATACTGTGACCAGATAATACCATCATACCAGACCTGATACCACCATATTGTGACCAGATAATACTATCATACCAGACCTGATACCGCCATACTGTGACCAGATAATACCATCATACCAGACCTGATACCACCATATTGTGACCAGATAATACTATTATACCAGACCTGATACCGCCATACTGTGACCAGATAATACCATCATACCAGACCTGATACCACCATATTGTGACCAGATAATACTATCATACCAGACCTGATACCGCCATATTGTGACCAGATAATACTATCATACCAGACCTGATACCGCCATACTGTGACCAGATAATACCATCATACCAGACCTGATACCACCATATTGTGACCAGATAACACCACCATACCAGACCTGATACAGCCATACTGTGACCAGATAATACCATCATACCAGACCTGATACCACCATATTGTGACCAGATGATACTATCATACCAGACCTGATACCGCCATACTGTGACCAGATAATACCATCATACCAGACCTGATACCACCATATTGTGACCAGATAACACCACCATACCAGACCTGATACAGCCATACTGTGACCAGATAATACCATCATACCAGACCTGATACCACCATATTTTGACTAGATAATACTATCATACCAGACCTGATACCACCATACTGTGACTGGATAACACCGCCATAGTACCATTTTGGGGTAGATGAAAATTATTAGTCTCTTCTTATTTTATAGGACATGACATGACCATTAAAAAATATAATAATTCTGGTCCTAAGTACGATGATCACCACACAGGATCCATATGGTTCTATTTCCATACATTGGAGGTCTCCACGTGTGGTGATACCAAAAATGATTATTTGTCTTTTACAATTTCTTTTTTTTTTTTTTTTTAATTTAAAGTTTTATTTTATTTTCAATAAGAACAACAAACAAAGGACGTTGAGTCCTACTTAAGACATAAGGTGCAAAGAAACAACAAAAAAAACACAGTAACCAGGCCATATTCAGGCAATACAAAGCAAAGCATGTGGTCATACTAATATGATTAGTACCTGACAGGGCCATAAAATCTGGCTACAAAATAATAATTGCATGAATTCAGCAGTGAATGTAGAAAGAAAAAACTTTGTCATGAAAATGAGACTTAGGGACACGAAAAGACACAGACAAGAAGACACAAACACAAGGGGGGGGGGAGGGGAAAAGGAGTGTTGTTAGTTGAACGGCTTGTATCTCTAATCATGTTCATTATGCTAAGCATTTCGGTCGTGCCTACCAATAGGGCGGTGAAAATGGACCACGCGAGGGGGAGGACAGCTCCCACGGTGAAAAGAGCAGGGTTGTTCAGCCAGTCGCGGTTCTATAAGAATCGGTAGAACGGAAGAGCAACCACGGGCTCCAGGTGGCTGTATATTTCTTTACAGCTGACGGGGTGACCGCAATAAGATTCTCCATATCATGTATTTGGGCAATTTCAGCGAACCAATCATCTAACGTAGGGGGCTCCGGGGATCTCCACCGTCGGGGTAGCACTGTCTTCGCTGCCTGCAGGAGATGTCTAGCTAAAGACTTCTTGAAACGGGATTGGGCAGTGGGAAACATATACAACAGCACCGCTTCCGGAGTGTTGGGGATGAGGACACCTGTGACAGTGTGTATGGTACGTAGGATAGTCAACCAGTATCCCCGTAGCCGCGGGCATGTATACCAAATGTGCGACATGGTCCCCCCGGCCCCTTCACATCGCCAACACACATCAGGTACTGTGGGATACCACTTATGGAGAAGAGAGGGGACACGATACCATCGGGAAATTATTTTGTAACTAGTTTCTTGTGATTTGCACGCCAGTACTGCCTTGTGGGATAGAAAGAAGGCCTTAGACCATTGTTGTGGCGTGAAGCTTTTTCCCAACTCTGTCTCCCAGGCCGAGCAGAAGGACGGTAAGTGCCGAGAACTAGAGGATAGTAACTGTTGGTATACCACAGAGATGATGTGCGGAGGGCAGGAAGGGGACATATATAACCGTTCGAAATCTGTCAACTCCTGGTGCAAAGTGTGGGTACGTTTAGTAGTGGAGTAGAAATGTTGCAATTGAGCATATTCAAACAAGTTCTTTACTGTAGGCAGGGTCGTATCCAGGAGTACAGATAGGGGTAATAAGGCGCCTTGTTTAAGTACCTGGTGAAAACGGAGGACCTTGTCGGCTGGGAGCCCTAAGAAGGATGAGGAGAGTCCCGGTGCAAACTGTGGGTTGTGTGTTATAGGGGTCAACGGTCCGAGTTTCCGGAGCAAGGGGTGGGATTTGCCCGCCAAATGTAGAGAGGCCAATGTATGTCGAGTGACGTAGGATAAGGCAGTGTCGTCTCGCAGGGAAGGTGACCAGGTCCAAGGGAGGGTGGAGAGAGGTCTGGGACACTGTGCCTGCGCTAGTTGAACCCATAATTTAGAATTGGGGTGGTGGACCATGTCCAGTATACGAGCATGTACACACGCCAGGTAGTACAAGCGGCAATCTGGCAGCCCAACTCCACCCGCATCCTTAGAGCGAGATAAGGTCTCTCGCCTAATCCTTGGCCGTCCTCCGGACCACACGAAAGAGGTGAAGCAGCGTTGAACCCGTTTCCAAAAGGAAATGGGGATGTGGATGGGGATGGTCTGCAGCAAATACAGAAGCCGAGGCATTAGAGTCATTTTCAAGATATTGATTCTCCCGAACCAAGAAAACTCCTTCTTGTTCCAGGTGTCAAGATCCTTGGTAAAGCGGGTTAGCAAAGGGAGGAAATTTACCTCAAACAGTTGAGAGAGAGTGGGGGGAATGCGGATACCCAGGTATGTGATGCCAGATTTAGGCCACGCAAATGGGAAGTTGGATTGGATGGTATCAGCCAATGCGGGGTCCAGGGACACGTTCAGGGCTTCTGATTTGGAGAGATTGATTTTAAAGTTGGACCAGGTTCCAAACTGTTCCAACCGAGCCATCAGGGCGGGGAGGGCTACATGCGGATTAGTAATATAGACAAGAAGGTCATCTGCAAAGGCTGAGCATTTATACTCCCGGTTCCCGATGCGGATACCCGTGATGTCTGGGTCGGAACGGATCAGAGCCAATAAATTTTCCATGATTAAGGCGTACAGGAGGGGGGATAAAGGACATCCTTGCCTGGTGCCATTAAAAATGGAGAAGGGGGCTGAAAAAGTCCCATTCACCTTCAATTGAGCCGAGGGATTCTGGTATAAGGCCAATATTTTAGTGAGGAAGGAGGGGCCGATTCCAATCTGTTGCAGGGTTTGTGTCAGGGAGGGCCACGAGATCCTATCGAAAGCCTTTTCGGCATCTAGGGAAAGGATCATTAAAGGAATGTGGCGCGTTCGCGCATAGTGGATAATATCCAGAGTTTTAAGGGTGTTGTCGCGGGCCTCCCGCCCTGGCACAAAGCCCACTTGGTCAGGGTGGATGAGGGAAAGCAGGTGGGCATTCAATCTATTGGCTAGTAGCTTAGAATAAATTTTTAAGTCCACATTCAGCAGGGAAATTGGGCGATAACTGCCACAGAGCTGGGGGTCTTTGCCCGGTTTTGGGATGAGAGTGATGTGTGCGGTGGTGGCATGGGGTGGGAAAGGGACAGAATCCGAGATAGAATTAAAGGCTAGGAGCAGTATAGGGGAGAGGAATTCCGAGAGGGCTTTATAGAACTGAGCAGTCAGGCCATCTGGTCCTGGGCTCTTCCCTCCGGGTAATTGAGAAATCGCATAGGCGAGTTCATGCGCAGTAAACGGTTCCTCCAAGTCTCCGATGATCTCATCGGGGAGACGTGTTGCGAGGGGTGGAGGAGAGAAGGGCCCAGGAGTCGTGACCCGAGTGGTTGGAAGATGATACAGGGAGGAATAATATGCATGGAAGGTGGATGCTATTTCCGCGCTATGATGTGTGAGGTGGTGTGCGGGATTCCTGATGCATCCGATGTGCATTTGTGCCATCCGATTCTTCAAGGCTCTGGCCAACATGCGTCCACACTTATTGCCGTACTCATAAAACTTACTACGGCAAGTTTGGAGAAGTCGCCCCCAGGACGCTTCAAGGAGGCGTCTAACTTCTGAACGGGCAACCTGCAAGTCCCGCAATATGGGTAGGGACAGGGCACGCTTATGGGCCAGCTCCAGGGAAGAAACCTTGGCAAGTGCTTTTTGCAGGGAGATGGCCTTCGCTTTTTTGAGCCTGGAGCCGTGCTTTATAAACACTCCCCGGAGCACACATTTAAGCGCCTCCCATTGAATAATGGGGGAGGTTGTGTCTGCAGCATGGTCAGTGCGAAAATGCGCTATAGTTTGCTTCAGCTCAGCCAAACATACTGTATCCAGAAGCAAAGACTCATTTAAACGCCATGACCCCGCAGTTTTCGATAGGAACGGTAGGGTAAGGGAGCAGAAGACAGGGGCGTGATCCGACCATAGTATGTTGCCTATGGAGGCAGTCGCCAACCACGGCAATGCACTGTGTTGAACGAGGATATGGTCAATACGGCTGTATGTCCCATGTGGGTTAGAAAAAAAGGTGTAGTCTCTGTCCGCAGCATGCATTAAACGCCAAGCATCATAAAGTTGTAATTGGAGCAGGGCTTTCTTAACTTTTTTAATCGCTGGATACGAGAAACTAGAGCGGCCTGTGGAATTGTCCAAGGACGGGTCTAACGTGAGATTAAAGTCTCCGCAAAAGAGCACGGTCCCCCTGACTAAGGGGAGGGATAGATCAATTAGATTCAGGAGGAAAGCAATTTGGTCTTGGTTCGGGGCATAAGTATTAATTATGGTAAAGATATGGCCACTAATGGATAGGGTGAGTATTAGATATCGCGCCGCGGGGTCCACTGTGCAGGATAATATTTGACATGGTTGGGACTTGTGTATAGCTATGGCCACACCCTTGGTTCTAGAGTCAGGGTTATTGGCGAAGAACCATTGTGTATAATGTCTATCGCGGATCGTGGGTGCATGGCCTGTTTTGAAGTGTGTCTCCTGTAAGCAGAGTATATGTACCTTCCGGCGGTGGAAATGGTGGAGAACCTGTGATCTTTTCTGGGGCGTATTCAATCCCCTCGCGTTGTATGTTGCTACATGTAAATCCGCCATTCAGGAAGGATGCAGGTAGGCACAGCCGAAGATCTCCTGGGAATGTCCGGGACTGGGGTGTGAAATGAGACAGAGAAAATTAGGGAGGGGGAGACACAGACAAACAGGGGTGCACACAAAGACAACAACAGCAGTAAAGGCAAAACTGCAGCGTATACTCTAAGAACCTCAAACTGAGTACTACCAGTCCCAGAACTATCCAGGCTGGGTTTCCCATCTATTGGGGGGAAGCGACAGCTAAGCATGTAAAGGCATAGACCTAAGGCTCCCTCCTAGACCCAGATGATGAAATGCAAACAAATTACAGGCATAACTCGGCTGAAAATCACAGAAACTGATTAAACAATAACGGGGGTAACTATAGGGCTAGAGACAAGATGCTGTCCATGGCTTAGGGAAGGCGGGCTCGAGAGTCAGCGTGGGTTGGGGAGTGGGCGGGAGAAGCCGGGACAGGTCGAGGGCCATCTCGCCTGGCGGGTCGGGGCCCCACGGGCATCGAGTTGGGAGATCGGGGCGAGAAAGGCCTTTTGGTGCTCCTAGAGGAGGTCAGTAGTGAAGGCCACTCAGGCATAGAGATGTTCGTGATGTTTAAATCTCTCAGAAATCCCGGGATGTCTTCTGGTGCGCGCAGGGTGAGGGACCGGCCATTCAAGCGCACAATGAGGGCAAAGGGGAATCCCCAGCGGAAGGGGATATTGCGGTCACGTAGAATGTCCAACACCGGGCGGAGAACGGCCCTTTGGGCCAAGGTGTGTCGGGAGAGGTCCTGTAGGATAAGCAGTTGCGCCCCCCTGTAGGAAACATTGCGTCGGCGTCGGGCTCTCAGGAGGATCTCTTCTTTAGTAGAGTAAAAGTGGACGCGGCATATGACATCCCTAGGTCTTTGGCTGTCTCGGCTAGGGGGCCGTAGCGCCCTGTGCGCCCTGTCTATCTCGATGTGCGTGTTAGGTGGTTGCTCCAGGAGGTCATTAAAGATGGTAGACAGCACTGCAAATAAATCAGAGGAAGGCACAGATTCTGGGAGGCCTCGGATCCTGAGATTATTGCGCCTGTTGCGGTTCTCAATATCGTCCATGTGTTGTTGCAGGACAAACAGCTGATCAGAGTGTAATTGCACATCGTGTTGGAGGGCTAGCAGGGTTGTGGAGGTAGTCTCCTGCGCAGTTTCCAATACATCTACTTTAGATGAGACCGTGGAGAGTTCAGCACGAAATTGCGCAAATTCATGTTTACATTCATCTAGCAATTGCTTGGCCAGGGTGGAAATGTCGGTTTTAGTAGGAAGGGACTGGGTAAGAGCCCTGAGATCCGCCAGGGATACCGGCCTATTGTCATCCAATACGGAAGGGCGGCTGGCAGTCAGTGAAAATGGCAAGTCAGGGGCCCCAGAGGTCGCAGATGGGGAGCAAACCCTGAAAATAGGGGGGGTGCCCTCCAGGGAGGGGGGAATGTCCGGCAGCCTCCTAGGTGATAATATTCGGCCGTGAGGTGAGACAGCAGTGGCCGGTGCATGGATGTGGGTCACAGCTGCCGTGGTATGGGGAGGCGAGCTGCTCCAGGAGGATCCCGTGGACCAGTGGGATGAGGAGGCCGGAGAAAGCCCCCCCTGCAAAGGTTGGGGCAGGAGCAGGGGGTCCCCTATCTGAACTTGGGCAGGTGGTGGGGGCGCAAACCACGGATTATGCACCGCACCGCCGTCCCATGGTGCTGTTAGGGGGTTGAGGCCTGGTGTGGCTGTAGGCGGCAAGGCCGCAGTAGTGGTAGTAGGCCCAATGGGGGGGTCGGCCTGGGAGCGGCGCTGTGGTAGTGCCACAGATAGGGGGGCACAGTGCGGGGCCTCCGATGCGGGAGGGGGTACCTGCTGGGCACTCTGATCAGTGTCCTCTTGCTGCCGCCGCTCCTCCGGCTCGTTCTGGGTCCGCTGCACGCCGCTCGGCTCAGAGTCAAGATGGCCGACGGAGGTCCCGCTGGGCCGCGTGTGCAGCCGCAAGGCGACCGCGGCAGTCGTCTCTGGCAGCCGCAGGGATGTGCCGGTGCCAGCGGAGGACCTCGGTAGGTGGCGGGGCTCCAGTGCGGCCACAGATGACTTTGTGCGGGCTGCTGTGGGGTGGTCGGGCGTCTCGGCCGCATGGCGGCGGCCATCTTCTGCGTCCTGCAGCTCCATGCCTGCTTTGGGTGCCGGCGTCTCCGGGCGGGCAAAATACGCCCCGATATCCCCCTGAGGGGGTGTAGAGCGGGTCAGAGAGTGTCCCCTGTTCTTTTTGGCGGTCTTCCCCATGGTGAAGAAGGCCGATGCCTGCGGATTGTAGTCTGGGTCTGGAGGAGCTCAGGCTGAAGCGTCCTCACACGGCCATAGTTGGTCACGCCCCCCATCGTCTTTTACAATTTCAAGTAAAATGGGACAATTCATATTCATATACATGAAAGACTATTATTATGCATAGGGATGAGCTTTTCAGTTCTACAGGAGCTAGTCACAGGTTAGCTTTGTATATAGACTGTGTGGGACTACAACTCCCAGTGTGGTTTCTCTATGCAATCTGTGCCTCATTTGCGTCTTTGGGAGCAGGGGGGCACAGACAGCAGGCCACAATGGGAGTTGTAGTCCTTCACTGTCACAACTCCTGTAGAAGTAAAACCCACACTAAGCTGCTGGCAACAGTTGTGTGTAAGCAGCCACCATGCTCCCCCTCCGCCCCTCCCTTATCAGTGACAGAGTTTACTCAAGGAGTTGTCACTGTCTGAAGTCCGGCGGCAGGAAAGGATCAGAGGTCATCCCTCTGTGCAGGCAGAAAGCAGAATCAGATAAGTCTCTGCTCCATTCAGCGCTGCCCCGCACAGTGACGTGTGTGTGTAGGGGGGGGGGGGAGGGCGTGGATGCGTTATCTCCCTTTCTATGCTCTGTGAAGGTGTCAGTCATGCCGGGCCCTGTGTGGGCGGCTGTGGCACAGGTTTCTCTGCGCAAACTATTCTCCCCTGGTTAGCTAGTTTCAGGACAAACGTCCTGAACGGCTAACCAGGGGACATCACCCAGGCTGACCTTGCCGCCGGGCCCCTTGATGAGGCGGGCCCCGTAGCAGTGGCTACTGCTGCTACGGCGGTAGTTCCGCCACTGATTCCCTGTGCACTAAGGTGTGTGCTACTGCTGAGATGGACAAGTTGGAGTTTGAGCAGCCATTGAGTTCCCAATGTCATAAGGAGATATAAGAAAAGGATGTTCCTGGCCTGGGGGGGGATCTGGCTACTACTTCCCTCCGAACAGTGAGTAAACTCATATATCTGAGAAGGTCATTGGCTCTTTTTTGTGCAAATATCTGTTCAAAAAAAGGCACCAAACACAGGAATTTCCAGTCCTTTACACCCTCACAGGCTGTCACGGCCGCGGCGGCGTCCCGTGCTCCGGGCCGCCGCCGCGACCTCCCTCTGCCCCATGCAGCTGCCCCATGCAGCTGCCGGGGTCCTTGTGCAGGGACCCGGCGCTGCTACCTGTTCGGCCCCGGGGGCGCCTTACCTCGCCCTGCTCCTGTCTCCGTCTGTGCCGGCCGGTGCGCGCGTCCCCGCCTCCTAGGGCGCACGCGCGCCGGCTGTCTCAGATTTAAAGGGCCAGTCCGCCCCTAATTGGTTAGTTGCACTAATCACTCCCTATATATTCCAGCCCTGCCCCACTACAGGTGTTGGAGCCTCTGCATGCTTCCCATAGCGTTTGGCCCAGCTCCCTGTTGTTCCTGACCTTAGTCCTTGTTCCTTGTTCCTGTCCTTGTCCTTGTCCCTAGTCCCTGCCCGCTGCCTTCCCATTGTTCCTGAGTCCTGTCCGCCACCTGCGATCACGCCTACAGACCTCAGTCTGCTCATCTCCTGCCTACTGCTCCTGCCACGCCTCACCTGCCGTCACTAGCAACCAAGCCAGGGGTAGCGACCTGGGGGTCGCCTGCCGCAGCAAGGCCATCCCGCCTTGCGGCGGGCTCTGGTAAAAAACCAGCGGCCCCTTAGACTCCGCTCCCTGGTGAGGTTAGTGCCATCGCTAGTGACGGTTCAGTGAATCCACTACTCCAGGTGTTACAGTAGGCTCCAACCATGGATCCCGGCGAGGTGCCTGATCTCCGTGACGTAGCCAGAGTGGTCGCTCAACAGGCTCAACAAATCCAGCAACAGTCGCAGCAGATCCAGCAACTGACTGCCGCCTTACAGCAGCATACTACAGCTCAGCACTCACCACCTCCTGCAGCCTCTTCGAGACTTCGACTGGCTCTCCCGAGTAAATATGGAGGCGATCCCAAGTTGTGCAGGGGATTCCTGACTCAATGCACCATGCATATTGAACTCTTAAGTAGTCAGTTTCCCACTGAGTGCTCTAAAGTGGCTTTCATCATCAGCCTATTAGAGGGTAGAGCTCTGGCCTGGGCCACGCCGCTGTGGGACCGAGATGATCCTGTTGCTGCCAATCTCCGAATCTTCCTGGCCAAGTTTCGCTCCGTCTTTGAGGAACCTGCCCGTGCTTCTTCAGCTGAGACTGCTCTCCTCAACCTCTCTCAAGGGAGCTCCTCTGTTGGTGACTACGCCATCCAGTTCCGCACCCTGGCAGCTGAATTAGACTGGAATGAGGCCGCTCTAATAGCCACCTTCAAGAAGGGCCTATCCAGTCGGGTGAAAGACGTGCTCTCCGCCCACGACCTCCCTACATCTCTGAACGATCTAATCCTACTGGCTACCAGAGTCGACAACCGATTTTCGGAGAGAGGAGGAGGTCCGGCAAGAACGGTGACTAAGCCTGCCCCGTCGCCATCATCGCCTAGCACCGGTTTTCCAGAATCCTGTTGCTCCTGTACCCCAGTCGACTCCTGAGGATCCAATGCAAGTAGAACGAGTTCGCCTGACTCCTCATGAGAGGGCTCGCCGACTAGAGCTGAATCTCTGTCTCTATTGCGGTGGCTCTGATCACTTCCAGCATAGATGTCCCCCAACGTCCTCAGTGTCCGGGAAACGCTCGCACCTAGGTCCGGTAGGAGAGGCCTCCCTAGGTGTGAATGCCACCTCTCCAAGATTGTCTATGCCAGTTTCCATCCAGACACCCTCAGGACAAATTCACCAGACTACTGCCTTCATCGACTCCGGGTCTGCGGGCAGTTTCATTGCAGCTACCTTGGTCCAAAGATGGCGGCTACCCGTGATCCAGCTAGCCCGACCCCTGTCTATATCCTCGGTCACGGGCGAGACTCTTGCTGAAGCTGTGCTCTACCAGACTGCACCTCTAGTCCTCCAGGTGGGCGCTTTACATCAGGAGAAGATCTCCTTCTACGTCTTGCGCCATTCCTCTTCCGACATCCTGCTGGGTCTACCTTGGCTGCAATTACATACCCTTAAGCTAGACTGGAGAACCGGGGAGATTCTCAGTTGGGGTCTGGACTGTCCTTACCGGTGTCTGAAGCTTCCTCAGTGCTCTGTGACGTCACCTGACTCCGTCAAGCCTCTACCCGGCCTACCGGCAGAATACCAAGACTTGGCTGATGTCTTTTCTGCCAAAGAGGCGGACTCTCTACCCCCTCACCGGACATATGATTGTCCCATAGACCTCCTTCCTGGAACTTCTCCACGAGGTCGGGTGTACCCCTTCTCTGTGCCCGAGACCGAGGCCATGTCTTCCTACATCCGGGAGAACCTACAGAAGGGTTTCATTCGCAAATCCACGTCCCCTGCTGGCGCAGGATTCTTCTTTGTGCAGAAGAAGGACAGTTCTCTTCGCCCATGCATAGACTACAGGGGCCTAAATAAGGTGACAGTCAAGAACCGTTATCCTCTTCCACTTATCCCTGAACTATTCGACCGTCTCCGTGGAGCCAAGATCTTCTCTAAGCTGGACCTCAGGGGAGCATACAATTTAATCCGTATTCGTGAAGGAGACGAATGGAAAACCGCTTTTAACACCAGAGATGGGCACTACGAATACCTGGTCATGCCATTCGGCCTATGCAATGCCCCAGCGGTTTTCCAGGAATTCGTTAACGACATCTTCCGAGACCTCCTCTATGTCTGTGTCATTGTCTATCTTGATGACATTTTGGTCTTCTCCCCTGACCAGCAGACTCACGTGACACAAGTACGTCAGGTCCTACGAAGACTACGGGCCAATCATCTGTACGCCAAGCTAGAGAAGTGCGTTTTCCATCAGCGCAGTCTTCCGTTTCTTGGGTATATCGTCTCCGACAAGGGTCTAGAAATGGATCCGGCCAAGCTCTCAGCTGTTCTCCAGTGGCCACGTCCTGTGGGTCTCAGAGCTATCCAACGCCTCCTAGGATTTGCCAACTACTATCGGCAGTTCATCCCACACTTCTCTACCCTGGTCGCACCCATCGTGGCTCTCACTAAGAAGAAGGCGGATCCCAGGCATTGGCCACCTGAAGTCGAGCAAGCCTTCACTAGCCTAAAGTCAGCCTTTGCTTCTGCTCCTGCGCTAGTTCGCCCGGATGCCACCAAGCCGTTTTCACTTGAGGTCGACGCATCTTCAGTAGGCGCTGGAGCCGTCCTCTCGCAAAGGGACGCATCAGGCAAAACCCGAACCAGTGGGTTCTTCTCAAAGACTTTCTCCCCTGCCGAGAGGAACTATACTATTGGCGACCGAGAACACTTGGCGATTAAGTTGGCACTGTGGCGTCATCTCCTAGAGGGGGCCAGGCATCCGGTAAATATGTACACGGACCACAAGAACCTTCTCTACCTCCAATCGGCCCAACGTCTCAATCCCCGGCAGGCCAGGTGGTTGCTTTTCTTTTCACGTTTCAACCTCATTATCTATTTCCGTCCGGCTGAGAAGAACGTGAAAGCCGATGCTCTCTCCCGAGTATCTGACGTCATGGGACAAGAGGACTCTCCTCGCCACCTTATACCTCCCGATCGCCTAGTGCCAGTCGCCACATCCACTCTTCAAAGATTGCCTCCCGGTAAGACCTATGTGCGTCCTGCTCTTCGAAGACGGATCTTGAAATGGGGTCATTTCTCTATGGTGGCATCCGGGAGTTCTAAAGACCGGGCAACTGATCTCCCGCCACTACTGATGGCCTAGCCTACTCCAAGATGTCAAGGACTTTGTGGCTTCCTGTACCATCTGTGCCAGAAACAAGTCCTCCCGTCAAAAACCTGCCGGCCTACTTCAGCCCTTGCCAGTTCCAGACCGCCCCTGGTGCCATATAGGCATGGACTTTGTCACAGACTTGCCTCCATCTGCGGGTAACACTGTCATTTGGGTTGTTACTGACTGCTTCTCCAAGATGTCCCACTTCGTGGCTCTTCCGGGGCTACCATCAGCTCCTCGCCTGGCCCAGCTGTTCTTTCAGCATATCTTCCGCCTAAATGGTCTTCCTCTTCATATAGTGTCTGACAGAGGCTTACAATTCGTCTCCAGATGCTGGCGTGCTCTCTGCTCTCAACTCCAAGTGAAGCTGGACTTCTCATCGGCCTATCATCCCCAGACCAATGGGCAAGTGGAAAGGGTCAATCAGGTCCTTGGCAATTATCTTCGACACATCGTCTCCGCTCGCCAGGACAACTGGTCCAGTCTGCTTCCATGGGCGGAGTTCTCCTACAACCATCTGGACTCGAGTTCCACAGGCAAGTCACCCTTCTATGTGGTCTATGGGCATCACCCTCGTCCTCCTCTGCCTCTCTCTCCATCCTCTGAGGTCCCAGCCATGGAGGAATTGTTATCTGACCTGCAGTCGATCTGGAAACAGACTCGACAATCTTTGCTCAAGGCATCTGACCGCATGAAGGACCAGGCAGACAAGAGAAAAAGACCTGCCACAAATTTTCTCCCAGGTGACAAAGTCTGGCTTTCGCCCAAATATGTCTGGCTCAAGATTCCCAGCTACAAGTTGGGTCCTCAATTCCTCGGTCCTTTCTCGGTGCTAAAACGCATCAACCCTGTCACCTACAAACTCCGCCTACCCCCTACTATGCGGATTCCGAATGCCTTCCATGTTTCCTTCTTAAAGCCAGTGGTCCTCAACCGGTTCTCCAATAAGTCTTCGTTCACTGCTCTACAAGCCGTCTCTGACAACGTCTACATCGTTAAAGACATTCTGACCATGAAAACTGTCAGAGGGAGACGGTTCTTCCTAGTGGACTGGAGAGGATTTGGTCCTGAGGAGAGGTCCTGGAAACCCGAGGCTAACATCCTGGACCAAGATCTCATCAAGAGGTTCCTGCAGGCAAGAAAGAGGGGGAGGCCAAAGGGGGGGGGGTACTGTCACGGCCGCAACGGCGTCCCGTGCTCCGGGCCGCCGCTGCGACCTCCCTCTGTCCCATGCAGCCACCGGGGTCCTTGTGCAGGGACCCGGCGCTGCTAACAGTTCGGCCCTGGGGGGCGCCTTACTTCGCCCCGCTCCTGTCTCAGTCTGTGCCGGCGCGCGCGTCCCCGCCTCCTAGGGCTGTCTCGGATTTAAAGGGCCAGTCCGCCCCTAATTGGTTAGTTGCACTAATCACTCCCTATATATTCCAGCCCTGCCCCACTACAGGTGTTGGAGCCTCTGCATGCTTCCCATAGCGTTTGGCCCAGCTCCCTGTCGTTCCTGACCTTAGTCCTTGTTCCTGTCCGCAGTCCTTGTCCTTAGTCCCTCCCAGCTGCCTTCCCATTGTTCCTGAGTCCTGTCCGCCACCTGCGATCACGCCTACAGACCTTAACCTGCACTATCTCCTGCCTACTGCTCCTGCCACGCCTCGCCTCGCCTGCCGTCACTAGCAACCAAGCCAGGTGTAGCGACCTGGGGGTCGCCTGACGCAGCAAGTCCATCCCGCCTTGCAGCGGGCTCTGGTGAAAACCAGCGGCCCCTTAGACTCCGCTCCCTGGTGAGGTTAGTGCCATCGTTAGTGACAGTTCAGTGGATCCACTACTCCAGGCGTTACACAGGCATAGCTTGCTATTGATTGACAGCTGCTTAGCGGGACAGATATTCAATTGTTATGTGTACAGCTGCTGCCTGTCCACATTCAGAAACAGAGAATCCTGGGGGTGCTTGCATTGTATGGTCAGCTGTCCTGCAACAGTGATCATGGATGGCCAGAGTGGTGTAGTGACCCTCCCGGACTATCGGAACCGCCACCCACAGAAACGGGAAGTGTCCCAAGGTTGTGTGTTATACTGTGTCGGTGGAACGCGAAAGATCACAGAGTCTTTTTTAACTTAAATAAGCTCGTTTTACTAAGGAGATACGCGTTTGAGGCAAGGTTACACGATCACAAAGTTTCTCTTGATAAAGCACTTGATATTACAGTTGACAATAGTTCCAGACAAATACTTAATAATACAGCAACCGAATCTGTAGTAGGAATGCAGTGTAGGATACAGTCGTGCTGACTGAGTAGTGTGCTGAGTGATACGAAGAAGCAGAGAGGAGGAGGTCGCAAGAGTCTCAACCCAAGTAGTACTGTACTCTGTCGGGATGTTGGAGGATGAGGTAGAAAACTTGGAAGAAGAAGAGAACACCTGTGCCGGTGTATTGACCTTTGATTAGTCTTCACACCACCTTATGCCCACTAGACTCGGCTGAACCTTCCTTGAGGGTGACACAGGCCCCAGACCTTGTTACCTGGGATGAGCGGAATGCTGAGGGTTCTCTGCTGACACCTGCCCTGCGAGATAGAGTTCCTAGGCTTTGCGCAACTTTGCTCTATCAGGATCAGTTCCTAGCTCTTTGGCTTTTGTTGTGGATACTGTCCTGCTCTGTGACACTCCTTGTCCACGGCGTGGCTTGAGGTTGTCTCTGACTTGTCCTCTCTTAGAAGAGGTTTAACAGTGCATAGTGCTATTTAGCATTACTGGTAAGAAAACTGTGTCCTGTTTTGCTTCCTACCCATATGAGGTTCTAGCTAAGACTGACTTGGTAAGGGACCTGGCAGAGGGCCAGGGCCCAGATAGGACCAATGTGGAAAGCTATCTAGCTTGCGTCCTTCCTCCACAATGTCCAACACGAAAGACCCATCTACTTCGTCCACCCATGTGAAGAAGAAAAGAAGAAGTAAAGATAGAGCTGATAGGAGTGAAGATGAACAGATTCCTATTGGTCTGCAGTTTTGTGTAAAACATAGAAAAACAATAACCCTTTAGACACTTCAGCTGTTCAGCTTCTAAATACTCATAATCAATAGAGCGACATCTAGAGGCAAAACTTTGGTACTACTTTCATCACCATACAAGTACAATAAGTACAGACTTTTAAGAAGGGTGTACATAATAGTAACACCTGTGGTAGGACAACACAATCACTTTCTATTAAGATTTTTCTGGATGTGATGTGACAAAAAATCAGCAATTTTGCACTTAGGTTTTTGTGCTAATGCCGTTTACCTGCGAGATCAGGTATGTGATAATATAATAATTTGGGCGATTCCACATGTGGCAATAGCAAATATGTTTTTGCCTATATTAACAATGTTTTTTGACACTCAAAATAAGCTTCACAAAATAGTGTGTGAACATTGCTTCCGATTACAGCATATTCCTACATAGTGGACATACTTTTCTCTGCATCAATTACCAAAGAACAATTAAAAATCAAGATCAGCTTGGCAAGGACAACTTGGGGGGAATTTCATGCTGCCTGTAGTTCAGGCAGCATAAGGTTTTTGACAGGTTCCCTTTAAAGATTGCACAAAAAGGAGCATAAGTACAAAGCATAATGGATTTATAGGCATGCTGATGAATGTCAGCATTTCTGCAGTTGTGTGCTGTGCTGGAGAGCATACATTATATAATATACATTTAGCAATGTGTAATGACTATGCATTACATCAAAAATTAATTATTTGCCTTCTGTGCTCTTTCACTGTATAACGTCATCCTACTACTTTCCTATCTAGCAAAGTGACACTTATTCTCTATCCTTTCAGTCTGGCTAAATGTTATATGCTCTACAGTTTACATACTGTGATGATGTGCCACCTATAAGACAACTTCACTATAATAGATAAGAAGTATAAAATATTAAGGGTGTGGAAACATGGGGGTAAGTAAGGGTCCTTTTACCACAGTGTGGTAGTGTCTAGCACTGCATAGTAGTTATAGTGGATAGTCAGGAAGAAAGAGTGTCTCTGGTTGTTTCATACACGTGTAGACTGCACTGACTAACACACTGTACTGAACTAGACTTCGTGTGTGTGTGTGTGTGTGTGTGTGTGTGTGTGCGTGTAGAGCAGGGATAGGTAGGGGAAGAAAGAGTATCTCCTACAGGTCAGCACAGAACACATGGTACAATAACAACAGGAAATCTTTGCCTACTTCAGCTGTGCAACACATAACAAGACTGACACTTAGTGGTGAGAATACTACCTTCATCAACACTTAACCAGAAGAGAGAACTTTACGACAGGTGCCTAAGGCACTTAACAGTGGAAAACCACAAAGGTACATGACATACTTGGATTCCAGCAGAAAATTACAACTGTCCCATGTAAAATCATTTCTAAAGTACCCATGTTTGCAGATTCCTGGCCACAAAGTTTAGTTCATTGGAGAGATGGCTAGTTCTGCATATAGCCCTTGTCATTTAAGCCTGGATAATGTACAACAGGTTTAGGGGTTAAATACCTTTATGGATATCTTTATCATTTTCAACATTAGTCATATTTAGTCAACTCAATGAGGAATCAATTCCTTTAAAAACAAACTGAAGTTCTGCACACTGATGTATATACATAGTGGGCTGCTCTCACTTTGTCCTTGTTTAAAGGAGAAGTCCAGCGAAAACTTTTATTGAAGTATTGTTTTGACCAAAGTTATCCAAATCAACAATATACACTCATTACGGGAAATGCTTATAAAGTGACTCCCAGAGCTGTGCGGGCTGTGGCTGTTGGAGAGGATGATGACAAAGGGGATGCTCAGTGTCCCTTCAGTGCCCTATGTCCCTCAGTGTCCCCCTGCCATCATCCTCTCCAGCAGCCACAGCCAGCACAGCTCTGGGAATCGGGTCGTGACATTACCCTTTTATCCAGGAATTGCAGCCTTGATGCAGTAGTAAGTGCAGGGAAAAAGCACTTTATAAGCATTTCCCGTAATAAGTGTATATTAGTGATTTCTATATCTTTTGGAGGGCAATACAATACTTTAATAAAAAAGTTTGCCAAACTTTTCCTTTAAGTTTTGTTTGTGATCATTGAAGTACATTTCTGGGTATAAAATCTGCCATATTGCCATCTTGTGGGCAAAAGGATAATTACACCTATGTGCTGTAATGTAGAAGCAGATAAAACAGGTTCTGAACAATGACTTACATAGAGAAGCTGCATCGCTGATATGTGTTAAGACTACAACTAAATACATCAGGCAATACAGATGTACCAAGGAGTAAAAAGGAACTTGTTACTTTCATTAATTCAATTTACAGGTTGTTGGATTTATTTTTTTATTCTCCATCACCTTTTATCAGCATTTAACATCTTCCTTATCCTGCAACCCAGAAAGAAAAGATGGCTGTATGCAGTCCTAATAACATGGTTTTACTGTTATTCTTATGAGCGTATCAATTGCCAGTCCTTGCATGCATAGATTATTACTTTTATAATAGATGCTACAAATTGAAGACATCATTATGTAGATAATCTAGTAATAAAATCTTTTGATTCTTTCAAAAGAAAAATCAATACATCTCTTTCAGTAATAAAGTAGTGTTATGTCAGCCCTTGTAGATGTATTGCAGAAATGTATTGCTATCTGATTATACAGCAGTTAGCAAGACACATAGGGAACAATTTTCTTGCTTAGTACATAAAAGAACTTGCTATGGGAATCAGAAAATATTGATTAATCTGACAGCAGGAAAGAAAGCGCATAACAGATTGCAGTAAAGTAGGACATCAAAGGAATAATACACCTATCCTATACAGAATGCCCTAAGGGTCATTTGCTTTATTTCTTCCCATTTGTTTTCTCCTTGGACAGCATGGAGATCACAATACTAGGCAAATTTTGTTATTTTGATGAATGTCTATAATAATATAGTACCAGGGCCAAACCCCATTACCACTCCTCCCAGCCCCCCCGCCGCCGCTGCACAGCCGTTCCCCCCTCCGCCCCTGCTCACCTCCGCCCCTGCGTCCTGCCGACTCAGTCCCTGATGTCACTTCCGGCAGCGGATGATGAGAGCTGCCAGGGGTAACATCAGGGAGCGAGTCGGCTGGATGCGGGGGCGGCGGTGAGCTTGACAGTCATCGGGACAGCAGGGGAAGGGGATGTGAACGGCTATAATTGGCCGTGCTGTGCAGTGGAAGCAGCCACTGGGGGAGTGTGATGATGGGGATCTGCCCTGGTACTACTCTCCCATCATCTGCTAATACCGTACAGGTCAGGGCAGCACAGGGAGGGAGGGGGAACGTCTGTGCAGCGGCTGTGCAGCGCGGGGGGGGGGGGACTGGTGATGGGGATTGGCCCTGATACTACTCCCCATCATCTACTATGAGCACATGATGGGAAAAGTAGTACAGTGTGTATGTGTCCCACAGCACAGAGCAGGGTGGAAGGGGGGAGGTAGTTAGATGCACGGGCCCCTCTCTCACTACCTGCTCGGTGCCGTCCATTTGGATAGTGTACTGTAACCACTCACTAACACTACATTACATACAGTTCCATAGACAATACACTACATAGACTTCTACATATAGTGCGCCCCCTGCTGGACACGCCATATGATTTACACCTGATTCGTGATGGTCCGTATGGGACCGCATGTTACGCTACAGGCGTAAGTTACAGCATTTCCGTCCCGAAACAATGGTCTGGTTCATTTTTTACGGCGCCGCATACGATCCGGGCATAAGTTCTTACGTTGTGTGAACTGTGCAGCCGTAGATTGTATACTTTCCATTGTACGCAAACTACGTAAATCTCCGGCCGCTTATTCACGGAGCGCGCTACGGCCGGAAACTTACGTAGTGTGAATGGCTCTTTCATTTAAGGCTGGGTTCACACTACGTATATTTCAGTCAGTATTGTGGTCCTCATATTGCAACCAAAACCAGGAGTGGATTAAAAACACAGAAAGGCTCTGTCCACACAATGTTGAAATTGAGTGGATGGCCGTCATATAACAGTAAATAACTGCCATTATTTCAATATAACAGCCGTTGTTTTAAAATAACAGCAAATATTTGCCATTAAATGGCGGCCATCCACTCAACATTGTGTGAACAGATCCTTTCTGTGTTTTCAATCCACTCCTGGTTTTGGTTGCAATATGAGGACCACAATACTGACTGAAATATACGTAGTTTGAACCCAGACTACAAGTGTATTTGAGGGGACTGTATGTTAGAAAGCCCCACAAAGCACCCCATTTCAGAAACTGCACCCCTCAAAGTCTGCAAAAGCACAACCAGAAAGTTTTTAACCCTTTAGGGGAGTCACAGAAATAAAAGCTAAGTGTGAAAAAAATTTGAAAGTTGTAATTTTCTGTGCAGAGATTTTATTGTAATCCAATATTTTTCAAAATTATAAACCTAATACCAGAGAAATGCACCCCAATATTGATTGCCCCGTTTCTGAAGTTTATAGAAATACCCCAAATGTGGCCCTATTGCGCTATTTGACGCAACCACAAGCCTCAGATATAAGGGAGCACCTAGTTAATTTCAACGCCTCCGTTATATTTGGTCATTTTTGTCTGTACCACTTCAGGTTGGCAGAGGCTCTGTGGTGTTAAACTTAAAAAACACCCCTAAAGGGAAACCATTTAGAAAACTACACCCTTCAAGGAATGTAACAAGGGGTGCGGTGAGCATTTGGACCCCACAGGTGCTTCACAGATTTTCAAAACAATGTGGCAGAAAAAAAAGAAAAATTTAATTTTTTTACACTAAAACGTTGTTCTAGCCTTCAATTTTCATTTTTACAAGGGGATAAAAGAAAAAAAAACACCAAACTTGTAGCGTAGTTTCTCCCGAGTACGGAAATACCCCACATGTGGACATAAAGTGCCAAGCGTCCTCTCAAAAGAAAAAAAGCATATGCACAAAAAATGGTAGCACATCACAAAAATCTTTATTATAACACTAACATAGATACAAAAATACCATATATATATATATATATATATATATATATATATGAATGTACAGGAGTAGTAAAATGAGGGAGACAACACCCCAAATACTGCTCTACATTAAGAACACTAAAATGTCACCATAAGTCCTGCTGGTGTTCCAGCCAGGGCTAATCTACCACTCTGACTCTGGACCGTATGTACAATAACAAAAATCCAACATCTCTACCTAGACAGACACCCAGTAAAACAAAATATAACAACAAATAATGGAGCATAGGAAAAAAAAGAAAATTGGAAAAGATCACCATATACAGTCCAACAGAATGAGAGTCAGATGGGATAAGAAATCACCCCACGGGTATCGCCGTCTAGCAGCTTCCTCAGGGATATATACACTATGCCCCTCACTCTACTGCCCACATCCCTGAGGAAGCCGCTAGACGGCGGAACGCGTGGGGTGATTTTTTATCCCATCTGACTCTCATTCTGTTGGACTGTATATGGTGATCTTTTCCAATTTTCTTTTTTTTCCTATGCTCCATTATTTGTGGTTATATTTTGTTTTACTGGGTCTCTGTCTAGGTAGAGATGTTGGATTTTTGTTATTGTACATACGGTCCAGAGTCAGAGTGGTAGATTAGCCCTGGCTGGAACACCAGCAGGACTTATGGTGACATTTTAGTGTTTTTATTGTAGAGCAGTATTTGGGGTGTTGTCTCCCTCATTTTACTACTCCTGTACATTCATATATTTACGTGGTATTTTGTATCTATGTCAGTGTTATAATAAAGATTTTTGTGATGTGCTACCATTTTTTGTGCATACGCTTTTTTTCTTTTGAGAGGATGATGTACTACTTATATGCATTGGTTTAGCACTCCATGATTATTAGTGGTGCCCACTAACTTTATATATATAAAGTGCCAAGCGGGCGCAGGACGAGCCTCCAAAGGGAAGGAGCGCCAATTGACCTTTGGAAGCTGAATTTCACTGGAATGGATTTCAAGGGCCATGTCGCATTTACAGAGCCCTTGTGCTGCCAAAACACTTGAAACCCCCCAAAAGTGACCCTATTTTGGAAACTACACCCCTCAAGGAATCTAACAAGGGGTGCAGTGAGCATATGGACCCCACTGGTGACAGACAAAAATGTGGGACAATGTGACGTAAAAGTAAAAACTTTCATTTTTTCACTTTCAAGGCACAAATGTGCCCGTCATCAAGGGGTCCATATCCTCACTGTACCCCTTGTTAGATTTCCTGAGGGGTGTAGTTTCCAGAATGGGGTCACTTGTGGGGGGTCTTAACTGTCTTGGCAGCATGACGGCTCTGTAAATGCAACATGGCGTTCATCATCCATTCCAGCCAAATCCAGCCTCCAAAAGCCAAATGGCGCTCCTTCCCTTTGGAGGCTTACCCTGCACCCGCATGGCGCTTTATGTCCACATGTGGGGTATTTTCGTACTTAGGGGAAATTGCTCTACACATTTTGTGTTTTTTTTTTATCTTTTAACCCCTAGTGGAAATGAAAAAATCAAGACAAGATCAATGATTTAGTGTAAAAATTTAAAAATTTTTACACTATATGTTAGTCTAGCCTTGATTTTTTTCCATTTCCACAAGGGGTTAAAAAGAAAATGAATGCAAAACGTGTAGGGTAATTTCCCCTAAGTACGAAAATGTGGACATAATGTGTCATATGGGCACAAGGCAAGCCACCAAAGGGACAGAGCGCCATTTAGAGGCTGGAATGGAGGATGGAGGCCATGTCGCAATTACAAAGCTCCTGTGCTGCCAGGACAGTAAAAAAAAAAACACAAGTGAACCTATTCTGGAAACTACACCCTTTAAGGAATATAACAAGGGGTGTAGTGAGCATATCGACCCCACTGGTGACGGGCACACATTTAGAACATGTGGTGTGAAAATAAATAATACAATTTTTTTTTCATTTTCACGGCACAAATTTGTCCGTCACCAGGGGGCCATATCCCCGCTGCCCCCCTTGTTAGATTCCTTATGGGGTGTAGTTTCCAGAATGGGGTCACTTGTGGGGGGTTTCTACTGTCCTGGCCGCACAGAAGCTTTGTAATTGCATCATGGTAAGTCTCTAATGGGAATGGCAGCCATACCTATTTAGCTGGGGAAAATGGACAATTTTAATTTATTTGGGGATATTAGGCCAATTATTAGTTTTTAAGGTTGAAAAAGACAGGTGTCCATCAAATTCAACCTGTGTTGATCCAGAGGAAGGCAAAAAAACCCTCATAAGGCAGACGACAGTAGCCTCATCACTGGGAAAAAATCAGCGGGGTGGTCAGGACAGGTGTCACACTGGAAAATGGTGTCCCTCCTGATCCCTCTGTTACGCCACACTCTGCACTTCTTCTGGGGTCTCCTGTTCTCCAGTGTGTGGGACGGGCGGTCCTCCCGCTGTATCCGCCCGCTGCACGGAGCGGGCAGACAGCGGTAATCCGATGCCGAGCGTTCCGGTTCAGCCGAACCCGAACCTCGGCGGGTTCGGACCATCCCTACTTCTGATATTTTCGGATTGTGCCGCAAGCTACAGTAGCTCGGGCTCCGAGGGACCGGAAGAGGGGGTGCTTGTGTAAAAGTTATCCCCGTACAGGTGGTAACCTTTATCCAGCAGTGGGAAGATCAGTTCCCGAACGATCTTCCCACTAAGTTCGAAGATGGGGGGGGGGGCATCTGGGGGCTGGATTCGGGTGTCCCTTCCTTCATACACTGTAAGGGTACGTGCACACTGCGGAATGGCGAAGGATAATTAATATTGTCTTACTTTCCTTACGTAATAACATATTAAAAAATACATTTTGGCTCAAGTTGTCCTTTAAGTTATGACATATTAGTAAATAATCCTTTTCAATGGTGTTAGTATACCCAATAACGGAATGTTTTGGTCGCTTAGATCTTTGTCAACCAGGTATACTGTTGGTGGTGAAAAGAGGAGAAAAAGTGCCTCAGAATACCTGTAGCTTGATCAGATGGTTGTGAGAGCTCCAACCATCCAAACAAGTTAGAGGCAACCTGAGGCACCGTTTCTCTTCTTTTCACTATCTACCTGCAATTCACATGCACATGCACCACTGCGGCTAGCTCTGCAGGGAAGAATGCTCACAAAGTGCTCAAAGGCTGTGTTCTGATACTGTGTTTTTTTAACATAAATGCAATGTAAAAACACACACTAACACTTACCCCTCTGTGCTCCTGTCTGTATGGCCTCTTCCTCTGTACTGCAGCATTTAGTGATCCTGTGATGGTAACCAGAGGCAGCAGTGCAGGTAAAGACACAGCCAGAAGCGAAGAGGGGTAAGCGTAAGTGTTCTGCTTCTCTACAGTAAGCAGCTTTCTATATAGATCCCTGCTCTCCATTTGTCCCCCATGGGTTAAGTGGCATTTCTGCAATGCTGTGAAACGTCACCTAACCCCTTCCTTGCTGGGCTGGGTGCACTACCCCCCATTTTCCTGAGCATCTCAGCATGAACTCCATTTTCCATATAGAGGTCTGGTGTATATATTCTCTAGGGTTTAGGCCAAACAGAACCATACTCTTTGATAAACTGAATATATGGCAAGTAGAGATGAGCAAATAGTGAAATATTCGATAATTCGAAATTCGATACAAACGAATAACGAAGCCCATTATTGTCTATAGGAGAAATAAAAAAATTGGGTCCTGGAAATCAATATTCGACCACTAGGAGGTCACCAAGTGCACAATGAAACCTCAGGAAATGATGCCAACACCTCTGGAATGCATATGGGACACCAGGGGAAGCATGCCTAGGTGCATCTAACACTAGTGATGAGCGAACATCCCAATGTTTGGTTTGGATCCTGAACACAAACAAAAAAATGTTTGTGATGGGTTCGTGTTCGTCGAATATTCACAAACAAAATACGAACGTAAAGTAGAAGCGTACGTTTAAATCTAGCGGTACGCACTTGCGTACGTATCAGTAGTAGCAACGTAACAGGTATTATCCCGCAATCACAGTATACAGCCGTATACTGGATATATAATTATGTTTTACAATAATAAAATGAAAGAGCCATTCAACTCCTTTACAGGATGCAGACTGCACAAATCAGTAGTAGCAAGATAACAGGTATTATCCTGCAATCACAGTATACAGCCGTATACACTATCAGTAGATGTCTGAACACACTGCCTGTCTCACAACAGCTTCTAAATATATGGTTTTTATACTTTTAGCCCTAAGAAGGGCTTTTGGGGGTCCCTTCCTATCGAACTTTACCTAAAAGCTAACTCTCCCTGGCATACAGTCTGTCCCTCTCTAGCTCCAACCAGCAAGTGACACGAATCTGAAATTATCCTCTCCAGCAGCCACAGCCCACACAGCTCTGGGAGTCGGGTCGTGACATCACTATTTTATCCAGGAAGTGAAGCCTTGATGCAGTAGTAAGTGCAGGGAAAAAAGCACTTTATAAGCATTTCCCTTAATAAGTGTATATTGGTAATTTGTATTACTTTGGGGGGGCAATACAATACTTTAATAAAATTTTTTGCCGGACTTCTCCTTTAACCCCTAGATGACTAAGAACACACCTGTATGCCTTGGAAGCCTGTCCCCAGACGACCTTGGGCATACAGGTACGTCTTTATGTGCTACGTGTTATGAAGCACGCTCCGGAGCAGGGCGCGCTTCATAGCAGGTGGGGGCCGGCTGCAATCAGTAGCCGGACCCTCACCATTAATGGCAGGCTGCAGCGACTGCGCATCAGCCTGTCATTAACCCTGTTTAACCGGCTTTTAAGTGTAAAAGACAGGGGAAACTCCTGTCACATACCGTTGGGACACCCACAGTGTGACTGTGGGGGTCGCAATCTCTGTGTCTGACCGCCGGAGGTCTCTTACCTCCCTCTGTGTGGTCCGATCGATATCTGCTCATTAAGTCTGCCACAGTCATGCTCAATGAGGAAAGCGCCTATTACACTGATCAATGCTATGCCTATGGCATAGCAGTGATCAGTGTATGCAATCTGATGTTTGCATATAAAAGTCCCCCAAAGTGTGTAAAAAAAGTAATGTTTTTTACAATACCCAAAAGTCACTGCACCAATTAAAGTTAAAATCACCCCCATCCCATAATATAAATAAAAAATAGAAAAAAAATTAAATAAATAAGCATGTTAAATACCGTAGCATGCGTAATTGTCCGAGCTATTAAAATATAATAATCGCCATCCCGTATGGTGAACGGCGTAAACGAAAAGAGGGAAAAAAGCGCCAGGATTACAGATTTTTTGTTACATTATATATATATATATAAAAAAAAATTTATAAAAGTGATCAAAACGTCCAATCTACACATATATGGTGTTAATAAAAACTAGAGATCATGGCGCAAAAATTACACCACATACAGCCCCGTAGGTAAAAAACTAAAACCGTTATAAGAGTCAGAATAGGGCCGTTTTATTAATAATTAATTGCAAAAAACAAAAGGATTTTATTAAAAAAATAGAAAATTAGAAAATCTGTGTAAACCTACATATGGTTGTGTTCGGACTGACCTATAGATTAATGGTATCATGTCAATGTAACCGTATAGTGCATTACGTAGTCACAGGAACCCTTCAAAAGTTGCATATTACATTCTTTTTTCCAATTTCACCAATTTATATTTTCATAAATAATATTTTGGGGGTTCCATCATACATGTTATGGTAGAATGAAAGAGGCCATTACAAAGAACACCTGTTCTTGAAAAAAAAAACAAGCCTTCATATGGCCCTGTAGATAGAAAAATGAAAGTGCTAGAACTCTTAGAAGGGGAGGAAGAAAAAACGAAAGCGCAACAATGAAAATTGCTGCGGTCCACTGAGTCATTTTGGGCTTGGTCCTAAAAGGGTTAAGGTACCATGTTTCTTCTTGACCTAACAGCATCTAACAGTGTCAGCGGTTGGGAACACACATTACAGCTGACAGATTCCCTTTACATGATCTGCAGCAGATTTGATGCCACAGATTTGAAGTTGCAGATTCAAAGCAAATAAACTCTGGGCCATCAAATCTGTTGCGGATCTGTGGCGGATCTGCTGCAGATTCAAATCTGCACCATCAAATCTGCTGCAGATACTGTACGTGTGAACACACCCTCAGCGCACTGATTGGCTGACCGCCGGGAGACGCCAAGAGGCACCGAAGCAAGCAGGAGCTTGGATCAGGTGATGTATGCTCTGGGGCCACAGGGGTTAACGGCACTGAGTTTCACATACTCGCAGCGGGATCAGGGCAGTTTCAAGGTCATTTTGGTAACAGGGCGAATCTTGATAAAAGCGCCCCCCCCCTCACTCCGTTCAGCCCTAGGGAAGGTAGGGGGGCTTTTATCAAGATTCGGGTTACTAGGGAGAAGCAGTGTGTGTATTGCAGCATAGAACGGTGCAGAGCCCCTAACAGGTAATGTTCTGCTCAATACAAAATCATCATACAGGGACTCACAGGTGACGTCTTCTTTGATCTGAGGCGTCACATTCCTTTTCCTCTCCATCTGGCCCAGACCACCATGATGATTTCTTGAAGCTACGTTTATCTCTTTAGAACCTGCCAGACAGACATCTTTGGCTCCGCACTTCCCGAAACTTCCTTCCCCTTTTCCTACCTATAAGGTCCCAAACTGTAGTAATTCTGCTGTTTGGTGCAGTAATGTCTGCATGGTGTGACCTCCATTACACTGACATACAGGATGCTGGGAAAGCTGGATGACCTCCATTACACTGACATACAGGATTCTGGGAAAGCTGAGTGACCTCCATTACACTGACATACAGGATGCTGGGAAAGCTGAGTGACCTCCATTACACTGACATACAGGATGCTGGGAAAGCTGGATGACCTCCATTACACTGACATACAGGATTCTGGGAAAGCTATGTGACCTCCATTACACTGACATACAGGATGCTGGGAAAGCTGAGTGACCTCCATTACACTGACATACAGGATGCTGGGAAAGCTGAGTGACCTCCATTACACTGACAAACAGGATGCTGGGAAAGCTGTGTGACCTCCATTACACACTGACATACAGGATGCTGGGAAAGCTGTGTGACCTCCATTATACACTGACATACAGGATGCTGGGAAAGCTGGATGACCTCCATTACACACTGACATACAGGATGCTGGGAAAGCTGTGTGACCTCCATTATACACTGACATACGGGATGCTGGGAAAGCTGGATGACCTCCATTACACTGACATACAGGATGCTGGGAGAGCTGGATGACCTCCATTACACTGACATACAGGATGCTGGGAAAGTTGGATGACCTCCATTACACTGACATACAGGATGCTGGGAGAGCTGGGTAAACTGTGAACATTGATGCCGGGGGTGGGGCATATCGCGGGGGCGGGGCTTAGCGCGGGGGCGGGCTTATCGAGACATATCTGGAGCTCCCTCTGTGCAGGCTTCCCCCCACCCCCTCCTCTTGGCCCCCATCAGATACTCACCTCTCCCCCTGCGGCCTCCAGCTCCTCTTCAGGTCCCTCCATCCTCTTCTGGCTTCCGGTGCAGGCAGCCACCTGTCATACAGAGGCCGCCTGCACAGGAAGCCTCTGTGTCTCTGCCCCAGCACTGTTTCCTTTAGCTGTGCGTGCTGTACGCACAGCTAAAGGTCGCTCTGGCCAGGGGATCTGGAACTTAGATTCCAGATCCCCGGGCCAGTCCTGAGGATGCAGGGGCTGCGGGCCGGGTACTGTCGGGTGCCGCAGGGCGCCCCCTAGCTGTGGGCGCCCCGTGCAGTGGCCCGACTCGCCCGCCCCTAGAAACGGCCCTGAGCGGGATGACAATCCCTCTACGAGTATCTCAGCCCATTTAACTGCATGGGCAAGTATCCGCAGCGGGTTTTGCTGCAAATTTGCAGCGAGAAATCCGTTGCAGATATGCTGTGTGTGAAGGCACCCTTATGGAGAAGTCTTCTGAAACTAACAAATGACAGGCAGGCAGGGGGGTGTGAAAATAATAAAGAAACTATACTTACCAGACCCCGTGCAGTTCTCTCTCCGACAGCGTTTGGAAGTAATTTTTAGTCATTTTCGACCGTGTTCAGTGTATGTTACTGCCCCCAGCTCCTTTAGCTGCAATGTCACATACTCGGCTAATGGATTGCCTGCTCAGCCAGTCAATGACTTCAGCGGTGTCCATCCCCAGTCAGTGATTGGCTTAACGGGTGATCCATCAGCCGTACGTAACGTACGTAACGTTGCATCTGATTGGAAATTAAGAGTTACCCTATAGACAGGGGTGTAGCTGTTTCTGGGAAAATGTGAATATCTGTTGCGTTTTTAACATGTATTTTAATTGGTGAACTTATTGAGAGACTTGGGAGTTCACCAACCAAATGGCATCATAAATATCCAGGTAGGGATCCCCTCTTTCTCTATTCATTTCAACAGCTTTATTAAAAATACTCTTTGGCAGCCTTTTCAACATACAATTAAATCGGATTGTCAGCAGCAGGGGCCTTGCTAGAGTCCTAAAACATCCGGGGCATGGGCCCTCTGAGTGCCGTCGTAAGCGGATAGTAATAATGCCCCCTGCTGTGCCCCATATAGTAATAATGTCCCCATATAGTAATAATGCCCCTTGCTGTGCCCCCACATAGTAATAATGCCCCCTGCTGTGCCCTCCATATAGTAATTATGCCCCCTCTGCTGTACCTCCTATGTAGTAATAATGTGCCTTCTGTAATACCATAGTAATAAAGTTCTGCTCCTGCCTGCAATTAACCCGACCGCCATCCCCACATACTACCCCACCTGACCCCCTCCACCCACACACTACCCCACCTGACCCCCTCAACCCACACACTACCCCACCTGACCCCCTCAACCCACACACTACCCCACCTGACCCCCTCAACCCACACACTACCCCACCTGACCCCCTCCACTCACACACACAGTATGCCATTTGACCACACACACACACACACACTACCCCACCTGACCCCCCCACACACACACACACACACACTACCCCACCTGACCCCCCCCCCCCCACACACACACACACACACTACTCCACCTGATCCCCCCCACACACACACACACAGGAGCTGGCTGGCGAGTTTTAGCCTGGGGGGCAAGCACACAGCACTGGCCCATGAGTTACGGCCAATCACTAGGGTACATTTGCCCCCCGTGCACTATATGGGGGGAGGGAATGATACTGCTATACCATGATCACATATCACTGCCACATGACTAATACCACCATACTGTATACAATACACTTTATACAGACTATCTATACCCCCATACAGTCAGCATATTATAGCACAGATACTATACATCCAGTGACTCACAAGTGACCTCTTCGCTGATTGGAGTCTTCCTCTTCTGTTGTCTCTCCCACTTGGCCCAGGCTCATGATGACTTCTTCTGGTCACAAGCCATCTCCACAGAATCTGTCGGACACACATCTTAGGCTCTTCACTTTAATAATACACCTACCCACCTCTATGCAAGCGATTAGTTACTCCCCCCCCCCATAGTGCCCCATATGGTAGCTAATGCCCCCACAGTACCCCATATAGTAGCAAATACCCCCACAGTGCCCTATATACTATCCAATACCCTAATAGTGCCCCATATAGTATCCAATGCCCCCATAGTGCCCCATTTAGTATCCAATACCCCCATAGTGGCCCATATAGTATCCAATCACCCCAAAAGTGCCCCATATAGTATCCAATACCCCATAGTGCCTGGTATAGTATCAAATCCACCTATTGTGCCTGGTATAGTATCTAATCCCCCCCATAGTGCCCGGTATAGTATCAAATCCCCCCAATGGTGCCCCATATAGTAGCAAATACCCCCATAGTGCCCCATATAGTAGCCAATACCCCTATAGTGCCCCATATAGTAGCCAATACCCCCATAGTGCCCCATATAGTAGCCAATACCCCCATAGTGCCCCATATAGTAGCCAATACCCCCGTAATGCCCCATATAGTATCTAATACCCCCCCATAGTGCCGGTATAATATCTAATCCCCCCAATAGTGCCCCATATAGTATCCAATACCCCTCAATAGTGCCCCATATAGTATCCAATACCCTCAATAGTGCCCCATATAGTATTCAATACCCCCAATAGTGCTCCATATAGTAGCCAATACCCCCCAATAGTGCCCCATATAGTATCCAATACCCACCCATAGTGCCCCATATAGTAGCCAATACCCCCATAGTGCCCCATATAGTATCCAATACTCCCAAATAGTGCCCCATATAGTATCCAACACCCCCATAGTGCCCCATATAGTATCCAATACCCCCCAATAGTGCCCCATATAGTAGCCAATCGCCCCAATAGTGCCCCATATAGTAGCCAATACCCCCATAGTGCCCATATAGTAGCCAGTACCCCCCAATAGTGCCCCATTTAGTAGCCAATACCCCCAATGGTGCCCCATATAGTTTCTAACAACCCCAATAGGGCCTCATATAGTATCTAGTGCCCCAAATAGTATCCAAAACCCCCACAGTGCCCCATATAGTGTCCAATACCCCCCCAATAGTGCCCCATATAGTATCCAATAACCCCACAGTGCCCCATATGGTGTCCAATACCCCCATAGGGCCCCATATAGTATCCAATATCCCCCCCAATAGTGCCCCATATCACTAATGCAGCCCTTCCCTCTGTGCAGTGCCCTTCTAGTGACACCAGCCCAGCCCCAGCACTTCCCCACCAGAAAAAAAACAAACGAAAAAAACCTCACCTGTCACCCGTTCCCAGCAGCTCCTCTCCCAGCAGCGCGCGGTCTCCTGTCATCTTCGGGCGCAGGCAGCATAGTACAGAGACACTGCTTGCGTCACATGCCCCTGTAGCCTCTACGCTGGAGCGTGGTGCCGCTGCGGCGGGCCGTGGCGCAAACGTTGATTGGATGCGTGCACCATGGCCCGCCACAGCGGCCCAGCACTCCCGCTCTGTGCTGATTGGATTGGAGGGACAAGTTGGGCGGGCAGTAGGTGAGTAGAGGGGCAGTTGCGAGGGCTGCGAGCCAGATGCGGCCATCAAAAGAGCAGCATCTGGCTTGCAAGATCGGGGCAGCAGAGATCCGGGGCAGCAGGCATTTTATCCGGGGCATGAGCCCTGAATAAAACTACCTAGCGACGCCACTGGTCAGCAGTCTCCTTCATGTTAACAAATCCGCCGTATATAATCGTATAACAGAGGATTCTAAACTGAGTGACAGGAAATGCTGGGAATTGTAGTGTATAGAAATGCTAGGAGGTATGGAGGAAGGGCTGACTGCAAAGCATTAGGGGGGAGCTTGATGTCATGTGTTTTCAATCATCATCATCTTTACAGCAATGGAGCAGCTTTATCAACCTGCCAAAGACAAAACACGGTCAGATTAGCCTATAGCAACCAATCACAGCTCACCTTTCATATGTTAACAAGCTCTTATAAAATTAAAGCTGAGATATGGTTGGTTGCTATGGGCATGTTAGACTGTCTTATCACAGTTGAGCTTTTATTTTACCAGAGTAATTTGAGAAATGAAATCTGAGCTGTGATTGGTTGCTATGGGCCACATCAAACCATATTATTTAGTGTTCTTAGTGTGGCCTAACCATTAGCTGTTTGTTTGGCCACAAGTGTGTTTAGTGACCTCTGCAGTAAAGCGCATTGCCATTCATTAATAGGTTAATGCTTCAGATGTGGTTTCCTGCAGTTACCATGGCAACCGTGCACTGTGATGACAAGCGCTTATGTCATAAAGAAGGTTCCATAAAGCAATGCACCGTGCCCTGATAAGTGCCATCTTGGATGCGCCAGAGGACCTTGAGCTTGACTACTTTACTGCTCTCTACCCTTGATGTAATTTGGAGGTTCTAGCAGAGGGAAAGGGGTGGTCTGCTTTAGACTACCCCTTCATCAGGTCTCCACCTTCTTGAGAACTGGACCTGGATCTGTGAGAGAAGAGATACATCCGCCTAGCCATCAATAAGGTGACAGATATTGCAGCCACATCTCTCTTACATCCAGTTATTATATTTATAGTATGGTATTACCCTCTAAGCCCAGGGGAGGGGCAGCTCTCCAGCCAAGGCTCCCTCGAGGTTTCCCCCACAGGGGATTTTCCTCACCTGAGTGCTGAAGAGTGACTCTTCGTAAGTCGGGGGTCTGCCATTTTCTGTGTCATGTAATTTTAAATAAATTGGGACTCTTCGACACCTGATTACAATGTGTTGTGTCTTTATTTTGCGTTCTTTGGTTTAACTTATTATGCTTGGGAGTTGGGTGCCCATTACATATTTCAGAGTTATAAAGCTGGACATCTGCCTGCTACTCAGATCCATCATTTGCACAAAGATCACAAGTAGGATGAAACAGCGGATAGTAGAACTCCTGCATGTACTGTATGTGCGTGTTTCTGGATTAAATGGGCCCTCAAATCTTGAAGAAAAATCTTGAAGCATGCATCGCAAGCTTTATACCGACATCTGCAAGGTTTGTCAATAGGTTTTTTCAAGTGACAGGGTCACACCAATCATGGCATATTATAGCAACATGGACACCACCATAAATATACATTTTATATATATATATATATATATATATATATATATATACTACCGTTCAAAAGTTTGGGGTCACATTGAAATATCCTTATTTTTGAAGGAAAAGCACTGTACTTTTCAATGAAGATAACTTTAAACTAGTCGTAACTTTAAACAAATACACTCTATACATTGCTAATGTGGTAAATGACTATTCTACCTGCAAATGTCTGGTTTTTGGTGCAATATCTACATAGGTGTATAGAGGCCCATTTCCAGCAACTATCACTCCAGTGTTCTAATGGTACAATGTGTTTTCTCATTGGCTCAGAAGGCTAATTGATGATTAGAAAACCCTTGTGCAATCATGTGCACACATCTGAAAACAGTCTAGCTCGTTACAGAAGCTACAAAACTGACCTTCCTTTGAGCAGATTGTGTTTCATGAGCATCACATTTGTGGGGTCAATTAAACGCTCAAAATGGCCAGAAAAAGAGAACTTTCATCTGAAACTCGACAGTCTATTCTTGTTCTTAGAAATGAAAGCTATTCAATGCGAGAAATTGTTAAGAAATTGAAGATTTCCTACAACGGTGTGTACTACTCCCTTCAGAGGACAGCACAAACAGGCTCTAACCAGAGTAGAAAAAGAATTGAGAGGCCGCGTTGCACAACTAAGCAAGAAGATAAGCACATTAGAGCCTCTAGTTTGAGAAAAAGACGCCTCACAGGTCCCCAACTGGCATCTTCATTAAATAGTACCCGCAAAACACCAGTGTCAACATCTACAGTGAAGAGGCGGCTGCGGGATTTTGGGCTTCAGGGCAGAGTGGCAAAGAAAAAGCCATATCTGAGACTGGCCAATAAAAGAAAAAGATTAAGATGGGCAAAAGAACACAGACATTGATCAGAGGAAGACTGGAAAAAAGTGTTGTGGACGGATGAATCCAAGTTTGAGGTGTTTGGATCTCAAAGAAGAACGTTTGTGAGACGCAGAACAAATGAAAAGATGCTGGAAGAATGCCTGACGCCATCTGTTAAGCATGGTGGAGGTAATGTGATGGTCTGGGGTTGCTTTGGTGCTGGTAAGGTGGGAGATTTGTACAGGGTAAAAGGGATTCTGAATAAGGAAGGCTATCACTCAAGTTTTCAACGTTATGCCATACCCAGTGGACAGAACTTGATTGGAGCCAATTTCATCCTACAACAGGACAATGACCCTAAACACACCTCCAAATTGTGCAAGAACTATTTACAGCAGAAGCAGGCAGCTGGTATTCTATCGGTAATGGAGTGGCCAGCGCAGTCACCAGATCTGAACCTCATTGAGCTGTTGTGGGAGCAGCTTGACCATATGGTACGCCAGAAGTGCCCATCCAACCAATCCAACTTGTGGGAGCTGCTTCTAGAAGCGTGGGGTGCAATTTCTCCAGCTTACCTCAACAGATTAATAGCTAGAATGCCAAAGGTGTGCAATACTGTAATTGCTGCAAAAGGTGGATTCTTTAGCGAAAGCAAAGTTTGATGTAAAAACAATGTTATTTCAAATACAAATCATTATTTCTAACCTTGTCAATGTATTGACTCTATTTTCTATTCATTTCACATAGTATGGTGGTGAATAAGTGTGACTTTTCATGGAAAACACAAAATTGTTTGGGTGACCCCAAACTTTTGAACGGTAGTGTATGTTGCAGGGAAACGATAAAATCAGGGATTTCATTAAATCCCTAAGGATACGTATGTGTGTGTACTATGCATGCATATAGGTAATGTGCATTTCTTAATATCTGTGTATGATGTGTGTATATATTGTGCATATTTGTATGTAATATGTATCTACACATTATGTGCACTAATTTGTAATTCCCCCTCCCATTCCTAAACCTGCTGGGGACTCAGCGTCCAAGTGTCAATTAAGCAGGGAAAACTCTCTTTTATCTTTGTAGCAGGGAATAAAAGCATTGTCTATGCTATGGAAGCACACACAAATATATTTAAGGTACCATGTGTCTTCTTGATGTAAGAGTATCTAACAGTGTTAGCAGTTTGAAACATGAATTACAGCTGACAGATTCCCTAAAGGAGAAGTCTTGTGAAACTAACAAAAGACAGGCAGGCAGGGGGGTGCGTACCATTCTCTGTGCCCCGCAGCGTTGCTCTCGGGTCTCCCTCACACCTGCCAGAAGTGATTTTCGCACATTTTCAGTGTACATCTCAGAAATAGAATTCTTACAATTAAATTTCCTGGTGGGCCCAAGGTACCCCAGTCCGACACTGCAAAATTTATGTGAAACGTAAAAATTTCCAGCTACAGTAATATTATATCATGAAAGAAGGGCATTTATGTAGAAGCATGCAATAGTAATTTCCTTATCTCAAAATATTTATTAAAACAAAAGCCAACAGTGACAAAGCCCTTTGATGCACAAAAGTCCGGGTCAGATTAATGCAATGTTCCTCCCCACCTTCTAAGTGCCATAGCGCTTTTATTTTTCCACCTACAGGGCTGGTTGGGGTGTAATTTTTTTGCGCCATGATCTTTACTTTTTATTAATATTATATTAGTGTAACAGAAAAATTTTGATCGCTTTTTATAATTTTTTTTCGGATACATAGTTTATTAAAATCAGCAATCCTGGTGAGTTTTTTTATTTTTTCCGTTTATACCGTTCACCGTGCGGGAACAATAATGTTATATTTTAATAGATCGGACAATTCCACACGCTACCATATAGTTACATAGTTACATAGTTAATATGTTTAAAAAAAAAACACATATCCATCAAGTTCAACAAAGGAGGGGATGGATACAGGGAAGGGGGAGGGATTATAGGTTAATATGTAATATGTGTATTTATTTATTTTTTAAAAAAAATATTTTTATAATGGGCAAGGGGGTATTTTAAACTTTTATTGGGAAGGAGGTTTATAAATATTTTTTAATACTTAAAAAAAAATTATTATGACTTATTATCATATATTGCTTGTACTGATCTATGCTATACCTTTTTATCATAGATTGCATATACTGATCTATGCTATGCCATAGCAAATCATAGATCAGTGTTATCGGCGATCTATGTATAGAGCCTGCCTGAGAGCAGACTCTATACATGGATCGCCGATCCGACAGGACGTAGGTAAGTGACTTACCCCTGCCTGTCGGCACAAGCATGGCTGCGGGGGTCACGATCACTCAGTGACAGATGCTTGTTCTGTCACTGAGTTCCTTTAAAGAGAACCAATCACTTAAAAAACGCATGTAAAGCTATGGGAATGTGCTGTAGCAGCACCCATCACACTTCCCAAACATGCTTTTATACCCCCGTCCCTGCAATGTACAAGCCAAAAACGTACTTTATAAACTCGGCGCTCTGTATGTAAATTACCCCCAAGTAGTCCTCTGGGCGGGGAGCTGCTGGCAAGTAGTCACGGTCCCTGGGCGTTCTGCAGTGCTAATCACGCCCCTCTGGGCGTGATTAGCCTGCATAATTGTGGCGGCGTCATCGGAGGCGCGCTGTCTCTAACGTCAGCACGCCTACGTTCTTGCTGTGCCGCTCATGGGCAGTACAGCGGGTCCGGTCTGCGCCGTACTGCGCAGGTGCAAAATAGCCTCGAACTCATTGCCGGATCTCCAGCAATGAGTTTGAGGCTTAATGCACGTGCGCAGTACGGCGCAGACCGGACCCGCTGTACTGCGCATGAGCGGCACAGCAAGAACGTAGGCGTGCTAACGTTAGAGACAGCGCGCCTCCGATGACGCCGCCACAATTATGCAGGCTAATCACGCCCAGAGGGGCGATTAGCTCTGCAGAACGCCCAGGGACCGTGACTACTTGCCCGCAGCTCCCCGCCCAGAGGACTACTTGGGGGTAATTTACATACAGGGCGCCGAGTTTATAAAGTACGTTTTTGGCTTGTACATTGCAGGGACGGGGGGTATAAAAGCATGTTTGGGAAGTGTGCTGGGTGCTGCTACAGCACATTCCCATAGTTTTACATGCGTTTTTTAAGTGATTGGTTCCCTTTAAGGAGTTAATGAGACACAGCCGCAGGATTACAGCTGCCTCTCATTACCTCCGGCCCCGGTCACACTGATGTGTGCGGGACCGCTCTCACTGCAGTGGTCCCGCACACATCAGAAGCCCTGTCAGTGCAGGAATGTATATATACATTCCTACTGCACGGAGTATGTGCAGTAGGAACGTATATATATATATATATACATGTTACTGACGGGAAGGGGTTAACAAAAAATGTTAATGCCTCAATAACTTGTCATGTGCCCTTGAGCATCAATTACAGCTTGACAATGACGTAACATGATGATCACAAGTCGATTTGTGTGCTGAGGCCATGGCATCCCACTGTAACTGAAGTGCAGCCTTCAGGTCATTAAGCTTTGGAGGTTTTCTATGGTATTCAGGTCTGGAGAAAGTGCAGGCCACTCCGTGTGAGGTCCCCTATTCTCCAGCAGCCATTTCCTAATGATGAAACCTCGATGAGCTGAAGCATTGTCATCCATGAAGATGAAATTAGGTCTGTGTTGGTCATGGAGAGGCACAATGACTGGATTAATGATGGTATTCAGGTAGTATGGGCTTGTCCTTGTACCATTCACAAAGTGTAGGGCAGTTTTGTATTGAGTAGACACACCTGCCCACACTGTAACACCATCACCTACTGGTGACAGCAGTGGCTTATACACAAGGATATCCTTAATGTCTCCAACATCATTGCCAGCCATCCCTGCCCATAAATATATTTAAACACCAGAGTTCAACAGGACTATGTGCTATAGGTTCAGCAGGACTAACGATGACTTACCAGTGGCTTCAAGGGTTGCAGTACCACTAACCATTAACTTTTGCCGATATATCACCCCTATCCAGGGCTGTATTTACTACTAGGCACCCGTGTTCCGATGCCTAGGGCAGCACCTTCCAGGGGGGCAGCACTAGGGAGTAGGGGGAAGGAAACAACTTTTTTTTTTTTTTTTTTTTGTCTCCCACCTCCCATTCAGACTTGCCAGTAAATTTTGTGTCTTTTCGAGGAGGGGGTATGGTGGTTTTAGTCAGGTCTGGTATGGTGGTGTTATAAAGTCACAGTATGGCGGTATTGGTCAGGTCTGGAATGGCGGTGTTATCCAGTCACAGTATGGCGGTATCAGGTCTGGTATGGCGATGTTATCCAGTCACAGTATGGTGGTATTTTTCAGGTCTGTTGTGGCGGTGTTAAATGTGATGCCTGGAGCTATTACCGACCAATCTACCAATCCTCTGGTGAGAATTCCTTCAGACAATATGCAGACTGCTCTAATCATTGATTCAATGTGGAAATTGATGTCTTAAGCAGTTAAAAACTATGAAAAACGCGATTCAGACAATGTATTTACATGTAGA
Source organism: Dendropsophus ebraccatus (assembly GCF_027789765.1). Classification (NCBI taxonomy): domain Eukaryota; kingdom Metazoa; phylum Chordata; class Amphibia; order Anura; family Hylidae; genus Dendropsophus; species Dendropsophus ebraccatus. The sequence goes on from NC_091456.1 coordinate 88,263,714, forward strand.
GAAATGCATGTGGCCGAAACCACACTCCCATTTCTTCCCCAGTTGTCATGTGCTGTTACCAGGATTATTGGCCATACGCCTATCGGTTACCATATATATCTGGTGTTGGCTGCATGTGGTGATGTACAGTAAAAGTGGTAACGCGGCCTAAGACTGATCAGATATCAATATGATGTTCAGAAACTAGAAAATCATGATGCTAATTGGTGAGTGAATTTGGGGCGTCTTCAGGTTTAGTGCCTAGAGCAGCAGCAGCTGTTAACCCTTTAAGGACCAAGCCCGAAATGACCCAGTGGACCGCGCAAATTTTCATTTTTGTATTTTCATTTTTTTCCTTCTCCCCTTCTAAGAGCTCTAGCACTTTCAGTTTTCTATCTACAGGGCCATGTGGGGGGCTTGTTTTTTTTTTTACAGGAGTAGTTGTACCTTGTAATGGCGTCTTTTATTCTACCATAACATGTATGATGGAACCCCCAAATTATTATTTATGAAGATTGGTGAATTGGTGAAATCATAACAAAAAATGCAATATGGTAACTTTTGGGGGGTTCCTGTCTCTACATAATGCACTATATGGTAAAAGCGACATGATTCCATAATTCTATAGGTCAGTCCAAACACAACCACATGCAGGTTTACACAGATTCTCTAATGTTATATATTTTTATAAAATAAAATAATAAAATCCTTTTTTTTTTGCAATTAATTATTAATAAAATGGGCCTATTGTGACGCTTATAACGGTTTTATTTTTTCACCTACGGAAGTCATTTTTTCCACCATGATCTCTAGTTTTTATTAATACCATATTTGTGAAGATTGGACATTTTGATCACTTTTTATTAATTTTTTTATATATAAAATGTATCAAAAAATCTGTAATCATGGAACTTTTTTCCCTCTTTTCGTCTACGCCGCTCGCGATGATGATTGTTATATTTTAATAGTTTGGAGAATTACGCACGCTACAGTATATTATATTTTTATTTATTTATTTTTATATGTTTTATTTACATAATGGGAAAGGTGGGTGATTTAAACTTTTATTGGGGGAGGGGCTTTGGTGTTTTTCTTACACATTTTAAAGCCCCCTTGGGGGACTTTTCCATACATTTATTACATTATACACACTGATCATTGCTATGCCATAGGCATAGCATTGATCAGTGTGATGGCACTCTGCTGATTGAGCCTGCTTTGTGAAAGAGTGGTATAAGAACCAGTGTGTTAGTGAGTGCACAAGGAGCAGCCTGTAAGAGGGGGGCAGTCAAATCAAAGATGGAGCTATAAGAAACTGTTTACTAGAGGAGACAAAGAGATCTGTCACATTGACAGAATGAGTGGATCTTACAGTCAGTATGTGAGAACATAAAGGTAATTTAAATTGGCTGTTATGAATATGTTTTTCTTACTGTGGTACTTCATGCACTGTGGACTTGTGATTGCGGTTCCTACATGTTTTTTGATTTGTTTTTTTCTTGAAATGGAATTGTTTGGTGCACAAGGAGGGATGCTTCATATTACTGGCTATTGTTTTTTTTTTTTATTAGAGTCATATTTGACTAGACAAGCCACGGATCTGGTTTTACAATTGTGTTCTGTTACAGCAAAAGTTGGCCATACATTTTGTCAGCTGAACATTGAATTGTAGGACAGCTATCTCGTCTGACTTCCCCATACACAGGAACAGCAGGACATTCATGTGTTAGGAGGGGTAGGCCTAAGCCTGCTCTGATGGCAACTTATCAAGAACAAAATGGGTCTAAGGGCAAAAATCCAACATGCCCAACACGTCTCTACAATGACATCATCTGTCATGGACAGTCAGAAGGCTGCTATACACTTTATACTGTCAACCAATTTCACAGACTACAGTCGGCTTGGCACACTCTAGTGAAAACATTCGATAATGTAAGTTATTATTACTGGAATGTGACCATGTCCTGCAGGGCAGGGACAAGGAGTTTTGGTGCCCTAGGCAGAGAAGGCAAATGGCGCCCCCCCCCTAAACAAAATAAAATACACCACCTCACATAGTATAGCCCCCACAGTGAATAGCCAGTGTATATACAGTCTCCATACACCCCATCACATAGTATAGCCCCCAGTGTATAGCCAGTGTATATACATCTCTATACACCCCCTCACATATAGCTCCCAGTGTATATACATCTCCATATACCGCCTCACATAGTATAGCCCCCAGTGTATATATATCTCCATACACCCCCTCACATAGTATAGCCCCCAGTGTATATACATCTCCATACACCCCCTCACATAGTATAGCCCCCAGTGTATATACATCTCCATATACCGCCTCACATAGTATAGCCCCCAGTGTATATATATCTCCATACACCCCCTCACATAGTATAGCCCCCAGTGTATATACATCTCCATACACCCCCTCACATAGTATAGCCCCCAGTGTATATATATCTCCATACACCCCCTCACATAGTATAGACCCCAGTGTATATATATCTCCATACACCCCCTCAGATAGTATAGCCCCCAGTGTATATACATCTCCATACACCCCCTCACATAGTATAGCCCCCAGTGTATATACATCTCCATACACCCCCTCACATAGTATAGCCCCCAGTGTATATACATCTCCATATACCGCCTCACATAGTATAGCCCCCAGTGTATATATATCTCCATACACCCCCTCACATAGTATAGCCCCCAGTGTATGTATATCTCCATACACCCCCTCACATAGTATAGCCCCCAGTGTATATACATCTCCATATACCCCCTCACATAGTATAGCCCCCAGTGTATATACATCGCCATACACCCCCTCACATAGTATACCCACAGTGTATATAGATCTCCATACACCCCCTCACATAGTATAGCCCCCAGTGTATATACATCTCCATACACCCCCTCACATAGTATAGCCCCCAGTGTATATACATCTCCATATACCGCCTCACATAGTCTACCCCCCAGTGTATATACATCTCCATACTACCCCTCACATAGTATACCCACAGTGTATATAGATCTCCATACACCCCCTCACATAGTATAGCCCCCAGTGTATATACATCTCCATACACCCCCTCACATAGTATAGCCCCCAGTGTATATACATCTCCATACACCCCCTCACATAGTATAGTCCCCAGTGTATATATATCTCCATACACCCCCTCACATAGTATAGCCCCCAGTGTATGTATATCTCCATACACCCCCTCACATAGTATAGCCCCCAGTGTATATACATCTCCATATACCCCCTCACATAGTATAGCCCCCAGTGTATATACATCGCCATACACCCCCTCACATAGTATACCCACAGTGTATATAGATCTCCATACACCCCCTCACATAGTATAGCCCCCAGTGTATATACATCTCCATACACCCCCTCACATAGTATAGCCCCCAGTGTATATACATCTCCATATACCGCCTCACATAGTCTACCCCCCAGTGTATATACATCTCCATACTACCCCTCACATAGTATACCCACAGTGTATATAGATCTCCATACACCCCCTCACATAGTATAGTTCCCAGTGTATATACATCTCCATACACCCCCTCACATAGTATAGCCCCCAGTGTATATACATCTCCATACACCCCCTCACATAGTATACCCACAGTGTATATAGATCTCCATACACCCCCTCACATAGTATAGCCCCCAGTGTATATACATCTCCATACACCCCCTCACATAGTCTACCCCCCAGTGTATATACATCTCCATACACCCCCTCACATAGTATACCCACAGTGTATATAGATCTCCATACACCCCCTCACATAGTATAGTTCCCAGTGTATATACATCTCCATACACCCCCTCACATAGTATAGCCCCCAGTGTATATACATCTCCATACACCCCCTCACATAGTATAGCTCCCAGTGTATATACATCTCCATATACCCCCTCACATATTATAGCCCCACAGTGTATAGCCAGTGTATATAGTCTTCATACACCCCCTTAGTGTAGCCCCCACTGCCTGATCTGGAAGCAGCTTACCAGGTTACTTCCCCCTGCCACACTCCTCTTCTCTCCTCCTTGGCTCCAGACACCATGTGACATATTAGTAAGAAGCTCATTGGTCAGAAGGTCCAGAGCCAGGCAGAGGGAGGAGGAGTGTGTGTAGATGTCTGCCGCTGCGGGACTAGAGAAGGGATGCAGTGCCACGGGTGAGGTCAGGTGGGGGATTTACTGTCTGCCGGGGGGAGGGGGAGGGAGAGAGAGTGACAACAGGGGCTGATGCAATGTGAGGTGGAGGGGCGGCGCTCGGCAGCGCAGGGCTGGAGCCTGCAGCTGCTTTAGGGCAGAGCGGAGGAGCGATCACTGTCTGCCCGGGGGGAGGGAGAGAGAGTGAGGACAGGTGCTGGAGGAATGTGAGGCGGAGGGGCGGCCATCAGAAGTACAGTAGCCTAGTAAAAAGAAAATTTAAAGACATTCAAATTGCGCCCCCTGTAATTTACCACTAGATGGTGCCCTAGGCCATCGCCTATGCCTGCCTACCCTTTGTCCCGGCCCTGATGTCCTGCTCTCTGTGTCCTCCATAGACATATACAGGCTCAGTGGTGAACACTGGGGGGGGCATGGTCACATGCTTCTTTGTGCTCAGTCATATTATGGACAGAAACACCACAGAGCAGGACAGCAAAGCCCGGAGGAATTTGATTTTAGCTATATGAGGTACACAGGGAGCTGCTGTCAGTAAGTGGCCAATTGTAACGGAAATATATACTGTGACAACAGTTCTCATGCCATTATTACCCATATTATAATGTAAAGCTAAAAGCTTGGCTATAGACAGCTACAATATATTTTACAAATAAGTGTGATCCAAAGTAGTCTGCTGTGTCAAAAATAATATGAGAAAATTCATGTTTTAAATCATGGTAAGCTGTTCCCAGCTCCACATTCTAATATTGCATAATATCATGTGGAGGACTCGTATGCTGTACATATTGTGGGGGGCTATACATATATATATATATATATATATATATATATATATGCATTAAAACTTTAATTTTCTTTAGAACCATTCATAAGGGCAAATTAATAAGGCCTAAAACGCATTGGTTTCACTTATGATATAATAAAGTAATTATTGGTCAAGGAGCTGGAGAGTTCCTGGAGCTTTTGTTTTAAAAGTTTGGTCTGGTCTATATCTCATACATGCTCCATCAAAAATGGAGAAGTTAAAAAGGTTGTCCAACAAAAATCTTTTTCTTTCAAATCAACTGGTGTCAGAAAATTATATAGATTTGTAATTTACTTCTATTAAAAAATCTCAAGTCTTCCCATACTCCCATTAGCTACTATATGCCATGCAGGAAGTGTTGTTTAATTTTTAGTCTGTCGCAGTGTTCTCTGCTGACATCTCAGGCCGAGACAGGAACTGTCTAGAGCAGGAGAGGTTTTCTATGGGGATTCCCATAGGGGTGTGTGTGTTCAGTATTGACCAATCAGGAAAAACCACAGAGCTGTTCAGGAGGACAGTGACAGAAACTCCTATACAGCAGTGTGAATGTCTGACTGTAAGTGCAGGCACATTATAGCAGCAGTGTGTATAGCTGATTGTGAGTGCAGGCACATTATAGCAGCAGTGTGTATAACTGAGTGTAAGTTCAGGCACATTATAGCAACAGTGTTTATAGCTGAGTGTGAATGCAGACACATTATAGCAGGAATGGAGAGGATGGGAAACACAGAGACTGCAGGGGGCATGAAAGAATAAGCAGGGCAGATGTGAGCACATAAATGCAGCGCTCTCTGCCCAGGGAAAGAGGGGTTACAGTTATATAAAGATTACCTCCAAAGTCCTGTCCCCTGATGTAAGCCCCAGTCTGAAGTGGATCTGCTATTATTTGGAAGGTGAGGGAGACTTTCTGGGTCAGAGTACAGTGATGTAGACCACCTTGTGCAGGCTATACTCCTCCCCAACTCCCGCTCCCACCCAGTACAGGGAACTCTTAAACCAAAGCAATGGTATTAAGCTAAGTTACAATTTTGAAAAACTGTGGGCTCTTTTTTGCACAACGTTCTTAATCCAAGTTACTCCTAAACCAAGGTACCACTGTACTAGATTATATTGAAGCAAAACCTCCAGAAACTCTCCAGATCCATGAACAATTATTTATTATATTATATGTAAAACAGACATGTTTTACTTATTCAAAATTCATGTTTTTATTTATGGTAAACTGGTCCCAGCACCAAAGTCTCATACTGCATAACATCATGTGGAGGACAACGGGACTCATGGTTGCTGCTGCTGGCTGTGACTCTGCCCCTCTTCCAGGACCTCCCTGAATGCTGCTCTGGGCTGTGACTCTGCTCCTTCTTCAGATTCCACTGGATGCTGCTCCTGGCCGTGACTCTGCTTTTTCTTCAGGTTCTCTCTGAATGCTGCTCTGGGCTATGATCTTGCTCCTTCAGGTCATCTCTGGATGCTGTGCCTGGCTGTGGCTCTGCTTCTGTTTCAGGACCTCCCTAGACTTGGTTGTGGGCTGTGACGTCTTCCTCTTCAGGTCATTTCTAAATGCTGCTCTTTCATATGGCTCTGCTTCTCTTTTAGGACCTCCCTTGATATTGTTCACAGCTGTGACTTTGCTCCTTCTTCAAGTCTTCTCTGGATGCTTCTCCTGAGTGTGATTCAGCTCCTCTTTTAGGACCTATCTGGACGCCTTCTTCAGATTATCTCTGGATGCTGCTCCTGGCTGTGACTCTGATCCTTGTTCAGATCCTCTATTGATGCTGATCATGGCAGTCAATTTGCTCCTTCTTTAGGTCTTTCCTGGATGCTGCTCCTGGCGTTAGCTCTTTCTACCTTAGCAGCTAAGAAGAAGCAAATCGCAGATATAGAGTTACTATCATTTAAAATGTCAAACGTTACTGATCACAAGCGGTCTATTTACCGAAACCTGCTGTAATCTGGAAATACAGCAAGGGAAAGGGCAGAGCCATAGGTCAGAGACTTTATTCCAGTTTTCCAAGCAGTCCCCAGGCTGTATCCATCCTCTCCACGGAGCAGGCATACAGCGGGAATTAGAAGCCAACAGCTCAGGTTTGTACGAACCCAAACAACAGCCAGCTCGCTCATCTCTACTTAGGACAGAAATGTCCCTATAAAGTTTAATTTGCAAAATTATGCTTATGTGGGCCATAGCTTTTGGAGTTTAAAAACAAATTTCAAATAAAAGAAAGACTAAACAAAATTTCCAGCCCCCTGTTACTGTGAGGGGCAACACAGATGGGGATATTGAGCAGAGGTGAGAAAAGGCCTGGTTAAAGGAGCCTAAAATGTTTATCAGACAGATTCTGCAGAAACAAGTTGGCTGATAGCCAACACTACACTGTATTGTTATTCTGACTCAGATTATTGTTGTAGTGATTTATCCCTTGTAAGACCTCTATGCCTGGCCTGTATAAGTAGATGTAACCACTGAGGACAATCCTTATCAGATAGCTGAACTCACCAACACTGTTTTCATCCAAAAGCTGGTTTATTCTGTACATCAAACAACAGGAATACAGCAGAATGAATGGATTTAGTATTATGCGGTCAAAAGATGATGCTTTCCTTAGCTTAGCATGCAGGATACAGGAGCCCTGTTACATGTGGTAGATGCAGGCAGCCATGATGCAGGAAAATACACCAAGAAGAAGCAGGAAGTGGTAATACATACACAGGAAATGGGTGGTGTATCCATAAAGGAACATGGAAACAAAACATACCAAGAACGACCACTAGGTGGCAGCAAATAACTAGTCATAGAAAGATCCATATACAATAATAAGAATATTAACTGTGTAACAGCATACTCCCCGTCTGGCGTGCAAATGTCACTATTTACACCATAACGGTAGTTATACAATCGCAAATAAACAACAGTGCAATTTGCTTAGATGTCTTGAACCTGAAAGACAAAAAAAAAAACCATGCAAATAATGCGACAATTATGGGAATTCAAGTCAAAGGTAGGATCCAGCAGCATACTCAAGTTCATTCTCCACAGGGCAAGAGCAAGATAAGTTCCGTGATAGGCCTGATGAAAGTCTTTACAGTCCCTTGTCTTGCAACTCTCACCTCCACCTTGCGTACCTTACCGTCATCACTAAGAATGCTCTCTATAATAAGTCCCATAGGCCACTCGATTCTTGCGGCTTGTTGATCCTTGAGTAGAACAAGATCTCCAACCTTAATGTTAGGGTTCAGGCGTTGCCATTTCCTCCGTCCTTGCAGAGTAGAAAGATATTCCATCTTCCAACGATTCCAGAAGCAGTCGGCAAGGTGTTGTACTCTCTTCCACTGGTAATAGCACAGATTTCCTGATTTAAAGTCTCCAGGTGGAACAGGAATGGACCCAAGCTTCTGGGTAAGTAGAGCAGCTGGAGTAAGGATAGCTGGGTTCTCTGGATCTGTTGACACTGGAACAAGAGGTCTGGAATTAATGATAGCAGAAGCCTCTGCCATGAAGGTAGTTAGAACCTCGTGGGTAAGTCTTGTGAAATTGGAGTCCATAAACATAGAGTCCAGTATTTTACGTGTAACGCCTATCATTCTCTCCCATGAGCCGCCCATATGGGAAGAATGAGGAGGATTGAAAATCCATGTACAACCTTTCTCAGCCATGAAGTCTTGGATTGGTCTAGAGTTGATCTGTAACTCTCGACAGGCTCCGACGAAATTAGTCCCACAGTCCGATCTTAGTGTCTTGACAGGTCCTCTGATGGCCAGAAATCTTCTTAATGCATTAATGAAGCTTGAAGCGTCCATAGATTCTATTACTTCAATGTGTACTGCTCGCACACTCATACAAGTGAACAGCACTGCCCATCGTTTGCTATTTGCTTGACCACCTCGAGTTCTGCGGGCTGTTATCATCCATGGTCCAAAGACATCCAGACCAACATGAGTGAAGGGTGGGTCAGTACTTGTCCTGTCAGCTGGCAGATCTGACATTTGCTGTTGCTGATGTCTACCTCTTAGTTTACGGCAGTGAACACAGCTGTGCAGTATAACTGTAATTTGTCTTTTTGCTCCTATAATCCAAAGGCCTGCGGCTCTTATGGCACCCTCTGTGAAGTGTCTACCTTGGTGCTTAACCCTTTCATGGTAGTGCCTTATGAGCAGAGTGGTAATGTGATGGCGAGCAGGTATAATGAGAGGATTCTGTTCTTCTTCTCTCAACTCGGCCTTATTTAAACGTCCACCGACTCTTAACATGCCATAATTGTCAATGAATGGGTTCAGTTTAGCAATTGGACTGTTTTTTGGAATGTCCCTCTTGTCATGTATACATTTGATTTCTGAACCAAAGACATCCTGTTGTACAATACGTATAATAACCATTTCACTTCCAGCAATGTCCTTTGCAGATAGAAGCTTTTGACACATGTGCCAACCTTGACATTGAACATCAGTGGGCTTTGTGTGAAAGCCGTATGCAATGTGGACTAACCTTGCAATGATGCGGACAAGCCTTATCCACTTGGAAAAACGTTCAAATCGCTTACCGTCCAAGACAAGTCTTTGTTTAGTTCGGGTGATGAGGGTTTTCACTTCCGGACGAATCTCTGGATCTTTGTCAGGTTCTAGAATACTGAAGATTTCAGCTGGCGTTTCTTCTGACTGATCCAGCAGGAATTCAGGACCTGATATCCAAGAAGAATTAGCAAAGGCGCTTGCAGACACTGGTCTAGTTGCATGATCTGCAGGATTCATTTCAGATGGAACATAATGCCGTTGTTCAGGTTTAGATGACTTCCTGATTCTTTCAACACGGTTGCTGACATACACATAGAAACGTTTAGTCTGGTTGTATATGTAGCCTAGAACAACCTTGCTATCTGTGTAGAACTTGATGTCATCTATCAGAATGTCCAGCTCACGTACTATGAAATCTGCAATTTCTACAGCTAGAATGGTCCCACAAAGTTCAAGCCTAGGGATAGTGTGTTCTGGCTTAGGTGCTAACTTAGCTTTCCCAAACAGAAACCCTATGTGGGTACGATTAGAAGAGTCTTTTACCTTGAGGTAGGCAACAGCTGCTATGGCCTCAGTAGATGCATCTGAGAAGATGTGAAGCTCCTTTCTCTGACTTGTAGAAAGTGAAGCTGAAGTGTAGCAGCGTGGTATACGGATTCCATCTAAGGCACGTAGAGATTGTTTCCAGGACTCCCACTTGGAGAGCTTGTCTGCTGGCAGTGGAGCGTCCCAATCTTTAACAGTCTCTGAGAACTGCCTAAGCAAGGATTTGCCTTGTACAGTGATGGGAGCCACAAATCCCATTGGATCGTACAAGCTGTTCACTACTGACAGAACACCACGCTTGGTAAATGGCTTATCTGCAAAGTTGACTTGAAAGCCGAAGGTATCCTTTGATAAGTCCCACCGTAGGCCTAGACTTCGCTGTTCAGGTGGCATGTCCATCCCCAGGCTTAGATCTTTAAACCCTGTTGCATGATCATCAGGTTGAAAGGCCTTCATAACGGCAACACTATTTGAGGCAATCTTGTGTAGTCTGAGGTTAGCCTCAGAGAGCATACCTTGTGTCCTTTGGAGCAGGTCTATGGCTTCTTCATCTGTAGGTAAAGACTTAAGCCCATCGTCAACATAAAAGTCTCTCTCAACGAAGTGTCGAGCATCCACACCATACTCCTTTTCTCCATCAAGGGCAGTCCTTCTTAAACCATATGTTGCAACAGCGGGTGAGGGACTATTCCCAAAAACATGTACTTTCATACGATATTCCATGATCTCATTGTCCATGTTGTTGTTTCGGTGCCACAGAAACCTTAGGAAGTTCCTATGGTCTTCACGTACAATGAAGCAATGAAACATTTGCCCAATGTCGGCAATTATTGCAACTGGCTCTCTTCTAAACCTCATAAGTACACCTACAAGGTTGTTGGTTAGATTTGGGCACGTGAGAAGAACATCGTTCAAGGATACACCTTGATGCTTGGCACTGGAATCAAATACTACCCTGATTTGTTTAGGCTTGCGGGGGTGATACACTCCGAAGAAGGGCAGGTACCAGCACTCTTCGTGTTCTTGAAGCGGTGGTGCAGGTTCCGCATGATCATTGTCAAAGATCCTTTTCATAAAAGCAATGAAATGGTCCTTCATTTCAGGTCTGTTCTTTAGTGTTCGTTGAAGTGAATTGAATCTGGATATAGCCTGTTCACGATTGCTTGGGAGTTTGGCCCTTGCAGCACGAAGTGGTAATGGCGCAACCCAGCTGTTAGACTCATCCTGGAAGAATTCTTTGTCCATTATTTTGATGAACTCTTTGTCTTCAATTGACAAGGCTATTTTGTTGTCATCACTTGTAGTACTAAACACTCCAGCACCTAGATTGTCATCACAAAGGACAGAAGTAACATGCCGTACTTGGATGATGTCAAGAGGCTTCTCTTTTATTTCATAATGGTGAGGACATCGTTTAAAGTGTGAGGCACGTCCATTTCCCAACACGTAAGTTTTGAAGGAGCGGATCTCAGGTGACGTACACATCCTGTCCAAGCATACATCGCCCACTATTACCCAGCCTAGGTCAAGTCTTTGTGCATAAGGGGCGTTGTCAGGTCCATCACATTGGTCACGTACTTTATGGACTCTAAGAATGTCTCTTCCTAGGAGGACCAAAATTTCAGCATTGGTATCCATTGCAGGAATCTCATCAACAAGGTGCCTTAAGTGAGGATGATGATATGCGGCTTCAGGAGTGGGAATTTCTTCCCTTTCATCTGGTATCTGGTCACACTCAACTAATGTTGGTAGGGGTATGCCCTCTTCCCCCTTGATGTGAGAAACCATGAACCCATCGACTCTTCTGCCGAAAGTCTCTATGCGACCAGAACAGGTTCTGAGAGTATACGGTGTGGCGTGACCTTCTATGCCAAAGATCTCAAAGAATTTAGGCTTGACCAGGGATCTGTTACTTTGCTCATCTATTATGGCATACATTCTAACAGCTTTCTCAGGATGGTCCTTCGGGTATATCTTGACTAGGCATACCTTGGCACAGCATTTGTGATCCAAGCCTTCTCCACATACTTCTGTGCATGAAGAGAAAACACTATCTTTGGTTGGAGCATGACTTTGTTGCTCCCCGCCATGATTTGAGGCAGAGGGGGAGTTAGTTGGCTGCTGTAGTTTGTCTGGAAGTGGAGTAGGATGCATAGCTGTAACATGTTTTTCACTACTGCATTCTGTGCACTTGATGGCAACTTTACAGTCTTTAGCTTGATGGCTATAAGAAGAACAACACTTAAAACATATTCCAAGTTTCTGTAGAATCTCCCTGCGCTCTTGTAGAGTCTTTGCCCTCAGCCCTCGACATTTCTTAAGAGAGTGAGGCTTCTTGTGAATAGGACACTGGCGATTAGGGTCTTTATCTTTGTTATCCACAACGCTCTGATCACTAGGTGAGGTAGTGGAAGGTGAGATGTCTGTCCTCTTGACAGATATTGCTCTATTAAGGTCTTTCCGTTTAGGTGCAGTGTTATCATACCTTGATGATGAGGATGAAGCAGGCACGTTGGGTTCACTGAAGCTGAAGCTGGGGTCATTTCTCATCCAAGCTTGATCACTAATGAACCTGCAAAAGTATGAGAATGGAGGAAAGGATACATTATAGTCTCTTTTGTACTTTGAGCCCTGTTGTGTCCATTTCTCTTGCAGGCTGTATGGCAGTTTAGACACCACCGGGTTGACACCATGAGCGGTGTCCAGGAAGCTTAGTCCAGGTAGACGTGGATCTGTCTTTGCCAACTCTAGCTCCATAAGGAGGTCACTTAGATCCTGCAGCTTGCGATAGTCTTTGTTTGCTAATTTTGGGAAGTTTTGTAGTCTTTTGAATAGAGAGCTTTCTATGGCTTCAGAGCTACCATAAGCTTGCTCAAGTCTTGTCCATGCAGCAACAAGACCTGCATCAGGATGGTCAACATGTGCTGTTCTCAGTCTTTTGACACGATCAGCAGATTCTGGTCCCAGCCACTTTATGAGCAGATCAAGTTCTTCCTTAGTAGTAAGGTTGAGATCAGCAATAGCAGCCTTGAAGGTCGCTCTCCAGGCCCTGTAGTTCTCTGCACAGTCATCAAACCTTTGTAGACTAGTATTAATGAGCTCACGGCGTACCATATACTTGGCAAAATCATTCAAATCTGTTTTCTCACTCTTTGGTGCCAAAGTCACTTGTGGAACCCATTGGTTGTGAAAGTTCTCTGGTGATGTAGGGTGAGCTTTACCAGGGTAAAATGATGTTGCATGAGCATTTAACTGTGGTTTGGTCTCTAAGGCTTGTGCTGGCTGTGGCTTGAGTTGCAGCTTGTCACCAAAGGTCACATTATTGTTGGCAGGAGTTGATGTGGTTTTCTGCATAGATGTAATTGTGTTGTAGCCTTGAAGAGGCTCAGGCATATGGAGTTGAGAGGTCTCTGTGTTGAGAGTCAGTACAGTGTCTTTAGTAGGAGGTACAGTTGATGATTCTGTATCTTTACAAATGTTATGCTTTAGTACATATTCACTGGTGCGTTCAACTGGATCTTCTGGTTCTGCTGAGATAAGACAGTCCAAATTAGTGCTCTGTTCCATTGCTTGTTCAAGAACTTTCAATCTTGCAATAGAAGCTGCTTCCTCCCCTTCCATTTGAAGAATCTTTATTTGTGAATCTGCCTCTGCTTGCTGAGCTACCATCTTAGCATGGTGAGCTGCTTTGCGTGCTTCTACCTCTGCTTGCTTTCTGGTAAAAGCACTTTGCGCTTTTTTTGCTTCAGCATCAGCGCGGGCTTCTATTAGCTTGTCACTTAATGTTGAATTTCTGGAGCGAGAGGATCTAGAGGACAGTGAAGTGCGCTTTGTTGAGGTGGATCTGTGAGATCTGGTCTCCTGCAGTTGAGTAACGCGGAGTTCTGCCTTAAACTTAGCATTTTGTACTTCAAGATCCCTTTGTTGATTCAGTGCATTGGTCCTTGTCAGTTCTTCTGAAGAATCCTCTATATTAGAGTCCTGCAGGAAAGCTGAGTACTTTACAGACAGTCGCTGGTAACGTTCATATGCGACACATAGGCGATTTACAGAGTCTATTAATTCGGCTGGTTGATCATTACAGTGTGACAAAACTGACATACAGTGTGAGGTTCTGTCCCAGAGGTCTGACAGGTTTCTGGAGAACTCATCTGTAGTGGCTTCATAGTTTTCCCTGAGTTTCTGTGTGGGTTTTATTGTACGTTTGGTTTTTACACTCTGTTCAGTAATGTCTGCCGGATCTGTTCCCTGTGGGCCTGCCGGTTCAGTAGCATGAAGTGTCTGCATTGGTTCGGCAATAAGAAAGTGTTTAGAGCCTTGTCTAGACATTTTTTACTGTTATGCAAAAAATGGTACTGTCTCTTTAAGAAGACCAACAGCAGCTTAGACAGGTGAGGTAACAGTTCAATGTAGAGGAACGTTTTTTATCATTCACATGGAGTGCAGTAAGCTTGTGCGACAATGTGATTCAAGATGGTGGATGGCACTGAGCTTGATTGCAGATTAGGCACACACATATACACAGCAGGCTGGAGGAATTCTATGCATCTTTTGACTATTCTGACTCAGATTATTGTTGTAGTGATTTATCCCTTGTAAGACCTCTATGCCTGGCCTGTATAAGTAGATGTAACCACTGAGGACAATCCTTATCAGATAGCTGAACTCACCAACACTGTTTTCATCCAAAAGCTGGTTTATTCTGTACATCAAACAACAGGAATACAGCAGAATGAATGGATTTAGTATTATGCGGTCAAAAGATGATGCTTTCCTTAGCTTAGCATGCAGGATACAGGAGCCCTGTTACATGTGGTAGATGCAGGCAGCCATGATGCAGGAAAATACACCAAGAAGAAGCAGGAAGTGGTAATACATACACAGGAAATGGGTGGTGTATCCATAAAGGAACATGGAAACAAAACATACCAAGAACGACCACTAGGTGGCAGCAAATAACTAGTCATAGAAAGATCCATATACAATAATAAGAATATTAACTGTGTAACAGCATAATTGTACTATTATATAGTTAGAAACAGTTTTCTCACATGCATAGAAAAGTGTATTACCAATGTTACCATACAGTATATGATAATAATTTGCCATGGGGCATTTTCCACCCACCTGGGGCATTTTCACTCACATACAGCAACAGTTTTTAACACCTTCTTGGCCTGCTTGGTTGCCAATTGAGCATATAGTGAGCCAGCTGGGACACCGTGTTTAGCAACCAATGAGTGTGCAGGATCCACAGGCCATGCTGCAACATCTGCAGGAAATAGGGCAGCTCAACACTTGACCCTACTTTTGCTTGTACAATTTTTCCCCAATAAAGTATCATTTTGCTCCTAATATTGTAAACACAAATTGTCACAAATATTACCATTATATTTACAAATATAACGTTTTATTCGATTCCTATAACTGTTTCTTTGTGCTTTTTCTATTTTTGTCAATGAGGTTACTTCTGGAGCTTTTCTGAGTGTACATTAAACATATAATATATACAGAAAAAAGTAATCTGGACAGCCTAATCAGTACAGCTATTGCATGTATATGACTGCCTTTACCATTACACGAAAGGTTCTCACTAGAGATGAGCGAACCGGATTCGGGTTCGAGTCCATCCGAACCCGAACGTTCGGCATTTGATTAGCGGTGGCTGCTGAAGTTGGATAAAGCGCTAAGGTTGTCTGGAAAACATGGATACAGCCAATGACTATATCCATGTTTTCCACATAGCCTTAGGGCTTTATCCAACTTCAGCAGCCAACGCTAATCAAATGCTGAAAGTTCGGGTCTGGATGGACTCGAGCATGCTCGAGGTTCGCTCATCTCTAGTTCTGACCAATGTGAAACTCTCTCAGTATTAAAACATACGGTGAAGGGCCTTCTGGAGTATGGGAAATAGCTATTTGTATGTAATCTAGCTAAATACCATCACTACTAAGAATCTTCACTGTGTGTTTGCTATGTCTACGTGGCTATTCTTTGTAGTTTAATGGTAAAATCCTGTCATTGTCATGCAGCCCCAAAGCTTCCCTAAAGAAGAAGACTCATGTGCTGCTTGTGACAAAAGTCTAATTTCCAAACATTCATTTTGAAGGGCTAGGCATGAAGTCATTGGCACAGTATGTTAAAAAATGATGGCACTTAGCTCTCTCTGTCTCTTATCTATTGAAAACAAGCTGAAAAATAACTATAGAATTCTATAAACATAAATATCTTATCGCGATCCTTGCTTGTTGCCGGGCCAGGGCTCTGCGCAATAATGGCAGCCCAGGGTAATGCATGACTGATCTCATGGATCTATGCAGTACATATGCACTGCATAGATCTCTGTGAGAGATCAGT
The DNA here is from genome assembly GCF_027789765.1 of Dendropsophus ebraccatus. Lineage (NCBI taxonomy): Eukaryota > Metazoa > Chordata > Amphibia > Anura > Hylidae > Dendropsophus > Dendropsophus ebraccatus. The sequence goes on from NC_091456.1 coordinate 88,280,129, forward strand.
GTGGTTGTATTAGAAGTCCCTTCTTCTTCTAGTTACTGTGTAAAAGAGAGAAAAAAGTTTTTTCATTAATAAAACATGCCCTCCCCTAATAAAAGTTTGAATTACCTCCTTTTCCCATTTTATAAAAACATATTTGGTATCGCCATTTGCGTAATCGCCCCAAACTATAAAATGATCACATTCCTGATCTTGCACGGTTAACGGCATAAGCGCAGAAAATGCCAAAGCACAAAATTGCTGATTTTCAGTAACATCAACTCCAGAAAAATTGTAATAATCAAAAAGTTGCATATACGCAAGCAAGCTACTGATAGAAAGAACAGATCATGGTGCAAAAAATGACACCTCAGAAAGACCAAAGAATAAAAGTGTTATAAGGATGGTAATGTAGCGATTTTAAACACACATTTTGTATCTTTAAAAAGGTTTTAATTTTTAAAAAGCCTTCAAATAAAATAGAACTTATATAAGTTGCATATCGTTGTAATCATACTGACTTAAGGAACATAGATAACATGTCAGTTTTACCATAGGGCGATCAGCGTAAACATGAAACCTCCCAAAAGGAAAAATATTGGGGAAGATTTATCAAACTGGTGTAAAGTAAAACTGGCTCAGTTGCCCCTAGCAACCAGTTAGACTCCACCTTTAATCCATCACAGACTCTTTGGAAAATGAAAGGTGGAATCTGATTGGTTGCTAGGGGCAACTGAGCCAGTTTCACTTTACACCATGTTTGATAAATCTTTTTTTCAGTTTCACCCCGCAAATATTTTTTTCCCTGTTTAGCGGCATGTTTTATGGAAAAATTAATTCTGTTATTGCAAAGTACAATTGTTGTTGCAAAAAATATGGGCTTATGTGGGTCTGTAGGTGAAAAAAATGCAAGTGCTTTGGCCTTTGAAACGAGGTTTAAAAAACAAAAGCGCAAAAGGGAAATTTGACCAGGTCATCAATAGAGATGAGCGAACTGGCCGAGGTTCGGGTTCGTATAAACCTGAACTCTCGGCTTCTGATTCCCGCTGTCTGCCAGCTCCGTGGAGAGGGTGGATACCGCCTGAGGACCGCCTAAAAAACTGGGATACAGCCTATGGCTATGGCTGTATCCCAGTTTTCCAGGTGGTCTTGAAGGTTGTATCCACCCTCTCCACGGAGCGGGCAGACAGCGGGAATCAGAAGCCGAGAGTTCAGGTTCATACGAACCTCATCTCTAGTCATCAAAGAGTAAAAACAAAACCGCCATTTTTTATTTATTTTTTTTAAAATTGAAAGTGGCCCTTTAAATAAATTTATTCTGCAGAACAATAATTACTGAGAACAGAGTGTAGCTAAGTCACACTAAAGCAGCTGAGCATCAGATCAATGGCGTACAAATAAATCCTCTTAGTGATGGAAGAGATGACGGTCCTATAGAATAGACTGCTTCCCATCCCATTATCGGAAGGGTCTTCACAGACTATTGCATTTAGTCGCAGCAGCTCTATGAGCCGCAAACTGACACGTCCCACCCACTACGTCTGTATCCTCCTTACGCTCGGGTACGTGCTGACGTCATCAGTAATAGCCTGCGGCAGTGTCCCTTGGCGGCTCCCGTATTGCACACTATTACTGCGTTCTCGAGGGGGTGTGGTTTCCTCCTGACCTCCAGGCTCTCATCGCTTTCTGGCACTCGTGGAGAACAGCTCTTACTAAGTGTCGTCATGTTCCGACTGGAAGGTATTGGACCGAAAGCTGATCCAGAAGAGCTGCGAGCCAAGATGCGGCGCGATGTCATCAGCTCGGTGCGGAACTTCCTAATCTATGTGGCCGTGCTGAGGATAAGTAAGTGACAACTCCCTGCACTAAATATGCTTGTCGTTCTTGTATGACAGGTGTATCTGGGGTGATTAGACTTCTAGGGTCAGAAAGGCAGATGTGCCCTTTATGTGGGAGTGCAGCCGACACTCCTAGGGACTACAGTGGTGCCTCTCAGGTCCCGGGCGGTGGAACCTTACAGGATAGGGATAGTCTATGATTGCAGGGTAATCCAGCTGCTCCTCATCTTGAGAACAGTGTCCTGAATGCCATCAGAATGAAGTGTTGGTCACACATGTACACTGTGGTGGGAGCTGCAGAAGAGAGCCATGCACTGTACTTGGCTGTCTCCATCAGTCCTATAGACCATTAGTGTCTGAAGGGCTTCTAAATGACCGCCTCTGCCAATCTCTGCTAATCTCTGCTATCCTGTGGATAAGGGGTACATGGTAATGATGGGGCAGGACCTGAGTGCCATCAGGGAGCTGCAGTACAGGGTTGGAAATTGTAGTCAATTCCATTGTTGGCAAGTTAACCCAAAATGTGGAAGGTAAGAATGAATTTGTAGCGTTCATGTTATAGAAGTAAGCCAGTGTCCTATTGGAAGAGAAGATCAGAAACCAGTTGGATGCCAGTGTGGTGTGCGCCTACTCTCTGGGTAATGGAGAAGGGGGTCAAACATTGGCTGATTACTTACCCCCTGTATAAGAACAAGGGCATCACTTATCCATGGGCATGTTCAGGTACCGCAGCAATAACTTGCAGACAGTTCCTTTTTATATTTTAGTTTCTGCAGTTTTGGTCCAAATAGTCTTCAGATCCATTTATTTTGTGCCCTGTATACAGTCAGCGAGCAGAATCTTCCTGTCCTGAGGACATGAAGCTATGGTTATTTGCAGATATTGACTATGTGGTACTTAGTTTGATCTTGCTAGTTCAAATCCTGCTATAATGACCCTATTTACTATAATGATCTTATTCTTTTAACAGCGCCTTTTGTCTTGAAGAAACTGGACAGTATATGAAGAGGAAATCATTCCCGGCAACTGTTACCTCCAGTTTCCATGTGCACTAAACCACTCTCATGGACTGAGCAAGCTTGACAGCGCCTAAGGGTCATCTCCATGCTGTCAAGAAACTGCCTTTCTGTTGTGCAGGACATCTATTGCATGAAAATGTTGGGATATTATAATGAATGAGTGGCTGTTGGGTCCTTTGCCATTGCATTATTTGTTTTATATCTAACTCTAGCATATGGACACGTGCTTTTGTTATTCTTAGAAATAAAGATGAAATGTTTTCTTTCAATTGTTGTACATTAATACACATCTACTAATGCACATACCGCTGTTCCACAGGGACATCTTAGCTGGGGATGGGGCTGCCAGAGATAGCAGAGTACGGTGCTCAGCTGTTTTCGGAAGCTTCAAAACAGAACAGTTGCTGTTTTCAAGATTCTGGGGGTCCCAAAGGTTGGACTCCCTGCAATCTGACACTTATTACTCAAGTGTTTTAATTTGGTATAACCTCCTTTAAACCATTTACTGGGCTAGGACTTCATGTAAGCAGTCATGTTACTGATGCTAAAATGTGGCCACATTGTAGATGTCTGAACTGTAGGTGCAAGCATCCCATTACTATGTATGAGAGCTCTTGTTTGGAGTGAGAGCTGTACCCGTGTCACTGGAACACGATCATGATAGGTTTACAGTTTACACAGATTCTGAAGTACAAAGTATCAGAAAGTGGCACAACATTTTACAATTTTTTTTTTTTTTTTTTTACATGTGTAAATGGGGAACCACCAAATGAAAAGCTTTAATAAAGCATCTTATAGTGATTTATATTCCTGTACTGGGTTCTGCATTCCTGTAGCTATACTAATAATGCTTTATTTGTATAGTGCACACAGATTCTGCAGCACTTCACCTAGCTGTATGTTTTTAGGTGTGGGAGGAAACTGGAGTACCTGAAGGAAACCCACACAAACACGGAGAGAAAATATAAACTCTCTGCAGATGTTGCCCTTGGTGGGATTTTAACCCAGGACACCAGCGCTGCAAGGCTACAGTGCTAACCACTGAGCCACCGTGCTGTTCCTATAGCTATATCTATCTTGCATGCATGAAGAGATTAAATGTGACCAGTACTGCTATTCTATAGCTTTTAATAATGTATTCTCTACAGTCAGTAAATGATTATCTATGTATTTACATACATTTTCTGGTATCAACTTAAAAGAATTATTGTCAAACTGATTTAATAAACTGTCACTACTAACATAAGAAGGAATCCTTTTATAATCAATATAGCATATTGTAGCTTAGTAGCAATTACTGAAGAAAATCTTATCTAGACCAGAATTTTTTTTCTTTTACAGTAATACCTCTGTTCTTGAACACAATCGCAAGCCATTCCACAACAGAGCTTTGTGTTCCCATAGGGAACAATGTAAATGTGTTTAATTGGTTTTTACACTCTATGCCAGGATCTGGTCACAGCAAAAACAATGGAGGGCTTCAAAACAGGCTTAGACAAGTTCTTAGACCAAAATAACATAAATGCATATGTATAAAACCTATCATCATCCGTTCCCCTTTTCTGTATCCATCCCCTCCTTGTATATCTCCTTCCCTGTAGCCATCCCCTCCTTGTATATCCCCCTTCCCTGTAGCCATCCCCTCCTTGTATATCCCCCTTCCCTGTAGCCATCCCCTCTTTGGTTAAACTTGATGGACTCCATGGACTTATGTAACCCTATGAGTCAGGTGCAGAGCACTTGGCCCTCAGATTGCAAAAGACTACCAGTAAGCAGCGGTGCATCGTGCATCACTTCTTTCTATAAAGAATTTGGGATTCCTGTCATAAGCAATCCGACAGGACAGAGGTAAGTGGCTTACTTCCACCTGTCAGTGCAAGTGATCGGGACCCCCGCAGCCTTATATACACTTTCCTGCTGCACGGGGCATCTGCAGCAGGAACGTATATAGCTGTATGGCTGACGTGAAGGAGTTAAACATTAGGTAATTTACTAATGATATATTCCCTTCAACATCTGACATCTATTAATGCTCCTTGAATAATAAATAACAATACAGCTATTCTTATTTGCTGAGCTCCATTAATGTTACATAAAATCAGATTGCTAGAGTTTTAGATAAACCTACCACAGGAACCAAGAGGAACCTCCTCTCCTACACTGCCATCGTCAGACAGCAGCCATGTAAACACTTGGGAGGACACACGCCAGGTACACATCATTCGGCAAAGCAGCTGTTGTTTTCAAATATTGGATACCCCCTTTATTTTCCATTCTATGATATATCACTACAATGATTGTTCTGATCAACTTCTATCCCAGGTAGCTATTCTTTATCAGGTGGGTGCTCAATGTATATACTGACAGCAGCATACTGTGTGCCCTGCAGCAGTGATATCAGGCACTGCTTCTCCAATCCAATCGCTTCTCCGCTGTGGATTGTGTATGTGTGAAGGTACCCTTAGGGTATTTTCACGCGGGGTAAAATCAGCGGAATTCTGTGGCAGAGCTCTCAACCATGGAATCCCGCCTGCCTCAGTGTCCAACAGTGTCTCTATGGGAGTGCTTGTGTGCCTCCGCTTTCATCGGTCTCCACCCAAAGAATTGACATGTCAGTTCTTTGCACAGACAGGCGGGAGCAGAGGTGCGCGAGCCCTCCCATAGAGATGCCCACCTTACCATGCTGCCTATTGTTTTGCTATGGGGTCTGAGGAGCACTGGTGGTAGCTGCTGTTTGATGTATCCAGCAATATTTTTTTTATTCTGTCATGGCTGGCCTTAGCTATGTGTCATCATGCAATTGCACAGTGCACTGGCTCTCAGACTGAAGAAGGGGCACCATGCAGCCCGAGGTCACCTTAACTTGTTATAATTAAAGCTTCGCTGTGACACAGGTATGGAGATCCGGGAGGTCACACTGTTATAGCGGATTCTTGCTATCACTCTGTTATGGGGAATCTGGGCTGTTACACTGTTATGGGGGATATTTGTGCGGTCACACCGTTATGGGGGATATCCTTGCGGTCACACTGTATAGGGGATATTCTTGTGGTCACATTGTTATGAGAAATCTGGGCTATCACACCTTTATGAGGGATTCTTGCTGTCACACTGTTATGGGGATATTCTTGCGGTTACACTGTTATGGGGGATATTCCTGCGGTCACACCGTTATGGGGGATATCCTTGCGGTCACACTGTATAGGGGATATTCTTGCGGTCACATTGTTATGAGAAATCTGGGCTGTCACACCTTTATGAGGGATTCTTGCTGTCACATTGTTATGAGGGATATGCTTGCGGTCACACTTATGGGGATAGCCTTGCAGTCACACTGTTATGGGGGATATCCTTGCGGTTACACTATTATGGGGATAGCCTTGCGGTCACACTGTTATGGGGCATATGCTTGCGGTCACACTATTATGGGGGATATTCTTGCGGTCACACTGTTATGGGGGATATCCTTGCGGTCACACTATTATGGGGGATATTCTTGCGGTTACACTGTTATGGGGGATATGCTTGCGGTCACATTGTTATGAGAAATCTGGGCTATCACACCTTTATGAGGGATTCTTGCTGTCACACTGTATAGGGGATATGCTTGCAGTCACACTGTTATGAGAAATCTGGGCTATCACACCTTTATGAGGGATTCTTGCTGTCACACTGTTATGGGGATATTCTTGCGGTTACACTGTTATGGGGGATATTCCTGCGGTCACACCGTTATGGGGGATATCCTTGCGGTCACACTGTATAGGGGATATTATTGCGGTCACATTGTTATGAGAAATCTGGGCTGTCACACCTTTATGAGGGATTCTTGCTGTCACACTGTTATGAGGGATATGCTTGCGGTCACACTTATGGGGATAGCCTTGCAGTCACACTGTTATGGGGGATATCCTTGCGGTTACACTATTATGGGGATAGCCTTGCGGTCACACTGTTATGGGGCATATGCTTGCGGTCACACTATTATGGGGGATATTCTTGCGGTTACACTGTTATGGGGGATATGCTTGCGGTCACACTGTTATGGGGATAGCCTTGCGGTCACACTGTTATGAGGGATATGCTTGCGGTCACACTGTTATGAGGGATATCCTTGCGGTCACACTGTTATGGGGGATATCCTTGCGGTCACACTGTTATGGGGGATATCCTTGCTGTCACACTGTTATGAGGGATATCCTTGCAGTCACACTGTATTTTTGCAGTCACACTGTTATGAGGGATATGCTTGCAGTTACACTGTTATGAGGGATATCCTTGCAGTCACACTGTTATGAGGGATATCCTTGCAGTCACACTGTTATGAGGGATATGCTTTCAGTCACACTGTATCCTTTCAGTCACACTGTTATGAGGGATATCCTTGCAGTCACACTGTATCCTTGCAGTCACACTGTTATTATAAGGGATATACTTGTGGTCACACTGTTATGAGGGATATCCTTGCAGTCACACTGTATCCTTGCAGTCACAGTTATAAGGGATATGCTTGCAGTCACACTGTTATGAGGGATATGCTTGCAGTCACACTGTTATGAGGGATATCCTTGCAGTCACACTGTATCCTTGCAGTCACAGTTATAAGGGATATGCTTGCAGTCACACTGTTATGAGGGATATCCTTGCAGTCACACTGTTATGAGGGATATCCTTGCAGTCACACTGTATCCTTGCAGTCACACTGTTATTATACGGGATATGCTTGTGGTCACACTGTTATGAGGGATATGCTTGCAGTCACACTGTTATGAGGGATATCCTTGCAGTCACACTGTATACTTGCAGTCACACTGTTATAAGGGATATGCTTGCGGTCACACTGTTTTGAGGGATATCCTTGCAGTCACACTGTTATGGGGATATTCTTGTGGTCACACTGTTATGGGGGATATGCTTGCGGTCACACTGCTATGAGGGATATGCTTGCGGTCACACTGTTATGAGGGATTTCCTTGCAGTCACACTGTTATGAGGGATATGCTTGCGGTCACACTGTATCCTTGCAGTCACACTGTTATGAGGGATATTCTTGCAGTCACACTGTTATTATAAGGGATATCCTTGCGGTCACACTGTTATGGGGGATATCCTTGCGGTCACACTGTATAGGGGATATTCTTGCGGTCACATTGTTATGAGAAATCTGGGCTGTCACACCTTTATGAGGGATTCTTGCTGTCACACTGTTATGAGGGATATGCTTGCAGTCACACTGTTATGGGGGATATCCTTGCGGTCACACTGTTATGGGGATATTCTTGCAGTCACACTCTTATGGGGTTGATATCCTTGCGGTCACACTCTTATGGGGATATCCTTGCAGTCACACTGTTATGAGGGATATCCTTGCGGTCACACTGTTATGGGGATATCCTTGCGGTCACAGTTATGAGGGATATGCTTGTGGTCACACTGTTATGAGGGATATCCTTGCAGTCACACTGTTATTATAAGGGATATCCTTGCTGTCACACTGTTATGAGGGATATCCTTGCAGTTACACTGTTATTATAAGGGATATTCTTGCGGTCACACTGTTATGAGGGATATGCTTGCAGTCACACCGTTATGAGGGATATCCTTGAAGTCACACTGTTATGAGGGATAACCTTGCAGTCACACTGTTATTATAAGGGATATGCTTGCGGTCACACTGTTATGAGGGATATCCTTGCAGTCACACTGTTATTATAAGGGATATCCTTGCAGTCACACTGTTATGAGGGATATCCTTGCAGTCACACTGTTATTATAAGGGATATCCTTGCGGTCACACTGTTATGAGGGATATCCTTGCAGTCACACTGTTATGAGGGACATCCTTGCAGTCACAGTTATGAGGGATATCCTTGCAGTCACACTGTTATGAGGGATATGCGTGCAGTCACACTGTTATGAGGGATATCCTTGCAGTCACACTGTTATGAGGGATATCCTTGCAGTCACACTGTTATGAGGGATATGCATGCAGTCACACTGTTATGAGGGATATCCTTGCAGTCACACTGTTATTATAAGGGATATCCTTGCGGTCACACTGTTAGGGATATCCTTGCAGTCACACTGTTATGAGGGATATCCTTGCAGTCACACTGTTATAAGGGATATGCTTGCAGTCACACTGTTATGAGGGATATTCTTGCAGTCACACTGTTATGAGGGATATGCGTGCAGTCACACTGTTATGAGGGATATCCTTGCAGTCACACTGTTATGAGGGATATCCTTGCAGTCACACTGTTATTATAAGGGATATGCTTGCAGTCACACTGTTATGAGGCATATTCTTGCAGTCACACTGTTATGAGGGATATGCGTGCAGTCACACTGTTATGAGGGATATCCTTGCAGTCACACTGTTATGAGGGATATCCTTGCAGTCACACTGTTATTATAAGGGATATGCTTGCAGTCACACTGTTATGAGGGATATCCTTGCAGTCACACTGTTATTATAAGGGATATCCTTGCAGTCACACTGTTATTATAAGGGATATGCTTGCGGTCACACTGTTATGAGGGATATGCGTGCAGTCACACTGTTATGAGGGATATCCTTGCAGTCACACTGTTATGAGGGATATCCTTGCAGTCAGACTGTTATTATAAAGGATATGCTTGCAGTCACACTGTTATGAGGGATATGCTTGCGGTCACACTGTTACTATGGCATCTGTGTCTGGCACACTGTTATAATGGGGATGGATATGTACAGGGAGCTCCGCCGCAGCTGGTGAGTTCTGTGTGACTACCACATGATGGAGTTACATGAACAGCGCAGCGCTCCCTCCTTTCATCTTTACGACTCTTTCCTTCGCTCCCTCAAGTCTCTATGGTGTTCATTGGAAACAACAGGAGGGGCTCCTGTAGAGAGAGCTTCCCCAGCCCTTCTCTATGGTTCTCGCGGCTGCGGCAGCTGCACGCTCCGGGCGGCGGGCTCAGGTAGGCTCGGCGGCTGGGCGGAACTTTCCCGGGGCTTGTTGTGTGCCGGGGTCTGCTCCAGCTGTGCTGCAGGCGGGAGGGGTCTGTTGCCGCTTCTATGTCCGGCGTCCTGTGGGCTGCAGGAAGCCGCTGTGTGTCTTCATGGTGCGGGGATGCTGGAGGCGCAGGTACCGGGGGAGCGTTTCCTGCCTGTGTGTACAGCCGCTACTTACTGCCCGGGCTACGGCAGGGAGGAGAATGCGCAGGACATCCATGCTGTCCTTCTAGTGATAGATACATAGGATAGCAGAGGAGGGCTCATCCTATATACGTGGTGACTTTAAATTAACCTGTAAAGTGCTAATTGCAGATTTGTAGCTGCAGATGACTGATTACACCTCTATAACACAGGGACCATGAATCCTTTCAGTCCCCTATCACCATGATACTCCCTTACTCCGGCATCACTTCATCCGTGTGGGTGCTGGATTAGCAGATATTCCAGATTATCATGCAGTAATAGTAATGTATACAGAACTATAGGTGGTAGAAACCCATCAGATATAGCTCCACAAGAAAAGAGGTGGACATGACAATAACAAGGGGCATTGGCCTGCTTTATTATTACATCCTAGTACTATTGATGGTGCCTTTCACATTTTTTACCAGGTAGAATAGTACAGCAGCAGAATAAACACCATCCCACCTACTGAGAATTTATGGTATAATAGATAGAAATGTTGTAAAAAGTAATAGGATATCTATTTGCATGGTACAGTCACACCTAGGCCCATTCACATCACGTTTTTGTCACTTTTTGGATGTATATGTCGACATACTGTCAAAAAGCGATACCAACTGTTCGAAGCTAGCACATGTGGTGTGAATGGCCCTGTTTGTGAATAAACATGATATCTTGTTGTACACCCTATTTATGTAATACATTTGTTCTTGTTTTACCGATACGAATAGTTTTCACATGTAAATAAGCCTGTGCATGGATCCCGCCAGGACATCTTCAGAGGGGGGTATGGCTGCTCATGTGATGTTATGATATGCTGTATGAATAGCTCCATACATATAGAGTCTGTCAGAGAGAGATTTGTACAATTTTGTTTCTGTAAGGCTGCATTCACATGGAACACGCACATGTAAGGCCTGTAACCGAGCCCTGACCCGTGCGGGCATCATCTGTGATATGATGCTGGGAGCGGGGGAAACATGGAATGTGTCAATGCAGCCGTAGACATCGCTCACTAATTGTATTTTTTGATTAAGCAACGTCCGTTGTTTAATCACAGCGGCCGAATGTATTAACTACTATGGAATCCCGGCCGGAGTGTATACACAGTGTATATACTTACACCCGGATTCCATGCGGCCACACAGAAATCTGCCATGTCTATTTTGTGCAGCCGCTATTCATTGAATAGTGGCCGCACAAAATAGACTGTGCAGACAATGTAAAGTGTGGCTCCGGCCGTACTCTACATTGTGTGCTATAGCTAATTGGAATGCGGGCAAATTTGGGTGTATTCCAATTAAAAAAAAGTGACGTTAACCTGGCCGGTACTGCAGAGCTGAACATCTCTGACAGCAGCCGTTTTGTGACACAGCCATTTCATTTTTAGTTCTAATGTCTAAAACGGAGTATGTAACATGATTTTCTTGTAGAAGTATATACAGAGGTGCCTTGGATTACGAGCATAATTCGTTCCGGGACTGTGTTTGTAATCCAAGTCCACTCTTAAACCAAAGCAAATTTTCCCAAGAAATTATAGAAATGCAGACAGTTTGTTCCACACCCCCCAAAAAATTATATGTTATTCTGAATAATGTGTAAAACAAATGAAACAAACATTCAGAAACAGCAGAATATGTGATATTATAAGTTACTGTACAGTAATGGAGAGGATGGGAAACACAAGGGCTGACAGAGACTGCAGGGAGTATGAAAGAATGAGCAGGACAGATGTGAGCACATACATGCAGCGCTCTCTGTCCGGGGAGTGAGGGGTTACAGCTATGGAGAGATTACCTCCACAGTCCTGTCCCCTGATGCAAGCCCCAGCCTGAAGTGGATCTGCTATGATTTGGAAGGTGGGGCAGACTTTCTGGGTCAGAGTACAGTGGTGTAGACCCCGCTATGCAGACCATGCCCGTCTCCCGCTCCGCCTCCCACCCAGTACAGGGAGCTCTGAAACCAAAACGCTCTTAATATTGAAGTGTAAGGTACAAAAATAAAATAAAAATTAGTCAGCAGGTGAAAGAGTTACACTGTTGTAAACAATGGCAGGACAGAGTTAAGAGCCCTTGTAATCACTATGAAACATAATTTGTTTTTGGGTGAAATAAACACCATAGGAGGATTTACGAAGCATATGCCAGGGAGAAGGTGCAGATTCACCCCTTCTCCCTGGTGTATGCTCCGCTCGCCCGATGGACAGGCTGGTGGAGTCCATCTTCAGGTGTAGATTTTGTACACCAGGCGCAGATTCGGGTGCCTGGTCGGCCGAATTCACTAAGAGGCGTGCGTCTCTTAGTGTATCCTGCTGGGGAAAAGGGGTGGGGCCTAATATAAGGCCAGCGTACTTGTAAGTCAGGTGCAGAGCACCCGGCCCACAAAGTGTAAAGACTAGCAATAAGTAGTGATGCATCTTGCACCTGCATGATGATGGGAATCCCCACTCCTTTCTAGTGTGTTCCCTGGAGTGGAGGCAGAAAGACAGACAGGAGCGGGCGGCTGTTTGAACAGCTCCTCCAGCCTGCCCCAGCCACCGGCGTTGGCAACCTGATGATGGTGATGGTGCTCACAGGCTGACGGAGCTGTTCCCTGCAGCGGTGGAAACAAGAGTGGCGTGGCAAGATTAAACAGGTGCCTGCTGCTGCCTCTCTCTTTGCCTCCACTTCAGGTAACACACTGTAAATGAGCAGGGATTCCCATCATTATGACTGTAATCCCTGCTCCTGTAACCTTGGTATGCCTTAAAGGGGTTGTCCGGCGCAAAAGAATTATTCACAGAATAACACACATTACAAAGTTATACAACTTTGTAATGTATGTTATGTCTGTGAATGGCTCCCTTCCCCGTGTCCCACCACCCCCACCCGTGTACCCGGAAGTGTGGTGCGCTATACATACCTGTCACGTGCCGACCACAGTCTCCGATCCTCAGCAGTGACGTCTTCTTCGGGTGGCCGGCGGATCTTCCCGAGTGCCGGCCGCCCTCTGCAGCGTCATCCGAAGCTCAGCCGCGATTGGCTGAGCATAACTATGGTCGGCACGTGACAGGTATGTAAAATGCACCACACTTCCGGGTACACGGGTGGGGGTGGTGGGACACGGGGAAGGGGGCCATTCACAGACATAACATACATTACAAAGTTGTATAACTTTGTAATGTGTGTTATTCTGTGAATAATTTTTTTGCGCCGGACAACCCCTTTAACACCTCAATAACTGTCAGCTGAATAATAGTTTGAATGATCCTTAGGTCATCCGGTTGGCTTATTGAAGAGAGAAGCGGTCTACTACCGCCTCTTCTATTGCACAAAGCTTCATGCTGCAGACCGTCGCTATAGTTATTGTTTTGATAGGTCATGTTTAACCCCTTAACCCCTTTGTGCTGCAGCTAGTTTGGGCCTTAATGACCAGGCTAATTTTTCAAAATCTGACCTGTCTCACTTTATGCTCTCATAGCTCAGTGATGCTTTAACGTATGCTAGCGATTCTGAGATTGTTTTTTCGTGACATATGGCACTTTATGTTAGTGGCAAAATTTGGTCACTACTTTGTGTGTTTTTTGTAAAAAACATCAAAATATCATGAAAAATGTAAAAAATTTGCATTTTATGAACTTTGAAATTCTCTGCTTCTAAAAAAAGAAAGTCGTAGCACATAAATTAGTTACTAAGTCACATTACCAATATGTCTTCTTTATTCTGGCATAATTTGGTAAACATATTTTACTTTTTTAGGGTGTTATGGGGCTTAGAAATTTATCAGCAAATTATCACATTTTCGTGAAACAGATTTTTTTAGGGACCAGTTCTTTTTTTAAATGGATTTAGAAGTCTGGTATCCTGAAAACCCCCATAAGTGACCCCATTTTGGAAACTACACACCTTAAAGAATTAATCTAGGGGTATAATGAGCATTTTAACCCTACAGGGGCTGGAGGAAAGTATTCACAATTAGGCAGTAAAAAAATTGAAAATTTAAATTTTCCAATAATATATACGTTTAGATTAAAGTTTCTCATTTTCAAAAGGAATATGAGACAAAAAGCACCCCAAAATTTGTAATGCAGGTTCTCTTGAGTACAACGGTACCCCATATGTGGGCGTAAACCACTGTATGGGCACACAGCAGGGCTCAGAAGGAAGGGAGCGCCAATTAGCTTTTCCAATGCAGATTTTGCTGAAGAAGTTTCTGAGCGCCAGGTGCGTTTGTAGTGCCCCTGTAGTGTCAGCAGAGAGAAAACCCCCCATAAGTCACCCCATTTTGGAAAGTACACCCCTCAAAGAATTCATCTTGGTGTGTGGTGACCATTTTGACCCCACAGGTATTACAGGAAAGTATTCAAAAGAAGACAGTAAAAATGAAAAACTTGAATTCTTCCAATAATATGTTCGTTTAGTTTGAAATTTCTCAATTTCACGAGGAACAAGAGGAAAAAAGTACCCCAAAATTTGTAACGCAGGTTCTCCTGAGTACAATGGTACCCCATATGTGGGCATAAACCACTGCATGGGCACACAGGAGGGCTCAGAAGGGAAGGAGCGCCAATTAGCTTTTTCAATGCAGATTTTGCTGCAGAAGTTTCCGAGCGCCAGGTGCGTTTGCAGAGCCCCTGTAGTGCTAGCGGAGTAAAATCTCGCCATAAGTCACTCCATTTTGGAAAGTGCACCCCTCATAGAATTTATTTTGGGGTGTGGTGAGCATTTTGACCCCACAGGTATTTGAGGAAAGTATTCAAAAGTAGACAGTAAAAATGAAAAACTCGAATTTTTCCAATATTATGTTCTTTTAGTTTGAAATTTCTCAATTTCACGAGGAACAAGAGGAAAAAAGTACCACAAAATTTGTAACGCAGGTTCTCCTGAGTACAATGGTACCCCATATGTGGGCGTAAACCACTGCATGGGCACACAGGAGGGCTCAAAAGGGAAGGAGCGCCAATTAGCTTTTTCAATGCAGATTTTGCTGAAGAAGTTTCTGAGCGCCAGGTGCGTTTGCAGCGCCCCTGTAGTGCTAGCGGAGTAAAATCTCGCCATAAGTCACTCCATTTTGGAAAGTGCACCCCTCATAGAATTTATTTTGGGGTGTGGTGAGCATTTTGACCCCCACAGGTATTTGAGGAAAGTATTCAAAAGTAGACAGTAAAAATGAAAAACTCGAATTTTTCCAATAATATGTTCCTTTAGTTTGAAATTTCTCAATTTCACGAGGAACAGGAGAGAAATGTCACCCCAATATATGTAAAGCAGGTTCTCCTGAGTACAATGGTACCCCATATGTGGGCATAAACCACTGCATGGGCACACAGCCGGGCTCAGAAGGGAAGGAGCGCCAATTAGCATTTTCAGTGCAGATTTTGCTGAAGAAGTTTCTGAGCGCCAGGTGCGTTTGCAGAGCCCCTGTAGTGTCCGCAGAATAGATTCCCCCCAAAAGTCACCACATCTTGGAAAGTACACCCCTCAAAGAATTCATCTTGGGGTGTGGTGACCATTTTTACCCCACAGGTATTAGAGGAAAGTATTCAAAATTGGCCAGTAAAAATGAAAAACTCGAATTTTTCCAATAATATGTTGGTTTAGTTTGAAATTTCTCAATTTGACGAGGAACAGGAGAGAAAACGTACCCCAAAATCTGTAACGCAGGTTCTCCTGAGTACAACGGTACCCCATATGTGGGCATAAACCACTGTATGGGCACACAGCAGGGCTCAGAAGGGAAGGAGCGCCGATTTACAGGAGCAAAACCGCAGCTAGTAATGGTTATTAGAATAGCGCAGTTACTAAAATAAGATAAAAAAAATGAGATTACAGGTAATGTGGGGTGGTTACGGACAACCAGGGATGGTTATGGGCAACCTGAGGTGGTTACAGGTAATCTGGGGTGGTTACGGACAACATGGGGTGGTCACGGGCAACCTGCTGTGGTTACAGGCAACGTGGGGTGGTTACAGGCAACGCGGGGTGGTTACGGGCAATGTGTGGTGGTTATGGGCAACGTGTGGTGGTCACGGGCAACCTGCTGTGGTTACGGCAACGTGGGGTGGTTACAGGCAACGTGGGCTGGTTACAGGCAACGTGGGCTGGTTACAGGCAACGTGGGCTGGTTACAGGCAACGTGGGCTGGTAACGGGCAACGTGGGCTGGTTACGGGCAACCTGCTGTGCTTACAGACAATCTGGGATGGTTACGGGAAACGTGGGGTGGTTACGGGCAACCTGCAGTGCTTACAGACAATCTGGGGTGGATACGGGCAACGTGGGGTGGTTACGGGCAACCTGCAATGCTTACAGACAATCTGGGGTGGTTACAGGCAACGTTGGCTGGTTACGGGCAACCTGCAGTGCTTACAGACAATCTGAGGTGGATACGGGCAACGTGGGGTGGTTACGCGCAACCTGCAGTGCTTACTGACAATCTGGGGTGGTTACGGGCAACGTGGGGTGGTTACGGGCAATGTGGGGTGGTTACGGATAAACTGAAGTTCTTATAGGCAATCTGGGGTGGGTACCTGTAATCTGACATGGGCACCGCAATCTGGAGGGGGTCATTGGCAATTTGGGGTGGTCAGAGGCAAGGTGCGGTGGTCAGAGGCGACGTGCGGTGGTCAGAGGCGACGTGCGGTGGTCAGAGGCGACGTGCGGTGGTCAGAGGCGACGTGCGGTGGTCAGAGGCGACGTGCGGTGGTCAGAGGCATTGTGGCGTGGTCAGAGGCATCGTGGCGTGGTCAGAGGCATCGTGGCGTGGTCAGAGGCAACGCGCAGTGGTTACGTGCAATCTGGGGGGGTTACATGTAATCTGGCATGATTACGGGGAACCTGGGGGGGTTATGTGCAACCTGGAAGGGTTACAGACAATCTGGGATTGTTACTGATAAACTGAAGTGCTTATAGGTAATCTGGGGTGGGTACATGTAATTTGGGGTGGTTACGGGCAATCTGGAGGGGGTCACTGGCAATTTGCGGTGGTTACGGGCAACGTGCGGTGGTTACGGGCAACGTGCGGTGGTTACGGGCAACGTGCGGTGGTTACGGACAACGTGCGGTGGTTACGGGCAACGTGCGGTGGTTACGGACAACGTGCGGTGGTTACGGGCAACGTGCGGTGGTTACGGGTAATCTGGGGAGGGGTTAGGGGTAATTTGGGAGTAAACTGCAATTATTACTATAATAAAAAGTGTGTGTTTTATTTTTTTGTATGTTTGTCACTTTTTGTACTTTACATATTCATTTTCACTGTATTACTATGATTATTGTGATATTTTCTATCTCAGTAATCATAGTTCAGTGACAGAGACCAAATTGGTCTCTGTCACTTTAAATTTTCAGAGTTGGCTGGTTGTGAAGCGCATGCGCACTTCATAACCAGCCAGGACGTCGAGGAGGAAGGAGCTCCGTCGATCCGGTGAGTATATGGGGAAGGGGGGGGTGACTGGGGGACGGGGGTGACAGGGGGGGTGGGGGGGCGACTTGGGGGGTGGGGGGACATCACTTTTTATCCCCTGTCACCAATCATTCATGGTGACAGGGGATAAAAAGTGCCGGGAGCACATGGCACAAGCGATCAGCGGTATATAGTATATACCGCTGATCGCTTGTACCGGGACCCCACAGGGGGGTCCCCGATGACTGCCCCATGCTCTCCGCTACCTCCGGTGGCGGAGAGCATGGGGCTTTCATTCATTTTAACCTTTTAATCGCTGTGAACCGACGTTAGTCGGTTCACAGCGATAGCGGCGGCCATCTTGGAAATGATGGCCGCCGGGGGAGGGGGGTTAGTTATCGGGGCACTAGGGGGGGCTGATCTGAGGTCTGGGGGATACTTATTTCATCTCCCCCCGCCGTAGATTCACGGCGGGGGGAGATGAAAGGTGGCGGCGGCACCGGTACTCTCATTTACCGACGGTCGCCGCTATAACGTTAATAGCGGCGATCGTCGGTAAGGGGGGGGGGCCGGGACGGACCTCACACACTGCCCCAACCCCTCAGCTACCTCCGGTAGCCAGGGGGATGGGGTGGGGGCCGTCCCGGCCCCGCAGCCTTATTCTCTGCCATCGCCGTAAAAAGCTGATGGCAGCAGAATAAGGCCCATTAGTGACCGCCGTAGAAAGCCGTATCGGCGGTCACTAAGGGGTTAAAGTGTCACTGTCGTGAAATTTTTTTTTGCAGAAATCAATAGTCCAGGCGATTTTAAGAAACTTTGTAATTGGGTTTATTATCCGAAAAAAGCATTTTTATCATGAAAAAGCAGTTTGAAGCTCTCCCCCCTGTCTTCATTGATCTCCTATGGAGAGAGCTAAAGAAAAGACCAAAACAGGACAACAAAGAGTTAATCTACAAATCCCTCACGGGATATCTCCTGTGACAGTCACCAGTGACCTGTCTGAGCTCGGATTACAGCTGTCACCCAGCTCTGTGCCTGTAATCCTCTGTTATCTGCTTTCTGCTGCCGGCTAACTCCCTCCTTCCTCCTCCCCCCTCCCCTCTCCCTAGAGCAGACAGGGTACGACTCCTGCAACAAGTCACAATTTTCAGATTTTTCAGAGTGGATGAAAAAGAGGAAGGAGGGGGGGACCTGGGAAAAGGCTTTTTACATGCAGATAATGGCAGATTTGGCTAATAAACCCAATTACAAAGTTTCTTAAAATCGCCTGGACTATTGATTTCTGCAAAAAAAAAAAATACGACAGTGACTCTTTAAGGTCAAAGCCAATTTTCGTTTTTGTACTTTTGCTTTTTCCACTTTATGTTTAAAAGTCCATAGCGCTTGCATTTTTTCACCTAGAGACGTATATGAGCGCTTATTTTTTGCGAAACCAATTGTACTTTGCAATGACAGGCGTTATTTTTTCATAACATATGCTGCGAAACCGGAAAAAAATCATTTGCGCTGTCAAATTGAAAAAAAAAGGAATTTGTTTTGATTTCGGGGAGTTTTGCATTTACGCCGTTCGCCCTATGGTAAAAATGACTTGTTATATATGTTCCTCAAGTCGTTACGATTACAACGCTATATAACATGTATAACTTTTATTATCTGATGGCTTGTAAAAAATTCAAACCATTGTTAACAAATCGCTCCATTCCCAGGCTTATAGCGCTTTTATCCTTTGGTCTATGGGGCTGTGTGAGGTGTCATTTTTTGCGCCATGATGTGTTCTTTCTATCGGTACCTTGGTACCTCGGCAATTTTGCACTTTAGAATTTTTTTGCGCTTACGCCGTTTACCGTGCGAGATCAGGAATGTGATTAATTAATAGTTCGGGCGATTACGCGCGCGGTGATACCAAACATGTTTGTTTATTTATTTTTTTTATTTATTTTTTTATATTTATAAAATGGGAAAAGGGGGATGATTTGGACTTTTAATAGGGGAGGGGATTTTTTATTAATAAAAAAACATTTTTACTTTACTTTTTACTTTAACTAGAAGTCCCCCTGGGGGACTTGTATATAGACAGCACTGATCTCTCATAGAGATCAATGCTGTGTATATACACAGCAAAGATCGATCAGATCGGTCATAGATTGCTATGGCCTGCTGCAGGCCATAGCAATCTATTGCCGAGACGGGATCAGCGTCATTCCGACGCTGAGGCCCGGCACGTGCAGAAGAACTGATCTCCCCCCCGCGATCGCATCGTGGGGGGGAGATCCGTCCCACTAGACACCAGGGAAGTGAGGAGCAAAGCCTCTAAGTGCAGCTGTCAGGTTTGACAGCTGCACTTAGAGGCTTTATTAGCCGGCGCGGCAACTGGACCCGCGCCGGCTAATAGAGGCACTGCCCGGCTGCACATGTCAGCCGGGATCAGCGCCGTTCAGAGCGGGGTCCCGACGGGACCCCTCTCTGAACACCCCGCGTGGCACCATGACGTATCAGATACGTCATGGGTCGCTAAGGGGTTAAAGACAATGATCTGCCAACATTGTGCATGTCAGCTAATCATTGCCTTTTAACATAACTTTTTACACAAAACGATTATCGTCCAGACCAGACGGTAATCTGCCAAGTACAGACGACAATGGTTTGGTGTAATAGGGCCCAAAGTCTGTGACTACAAAGACTATTGGTTTTAGGGTTAGTTCACATTTTGTTTTTTGCAAACATTTAAAGGGGAGATTTATAATAGGTTGTAAATATACACCTGGTGTAAACTGCCCACGGTAACCAATCACAGCTTATCTTTCAGCTCTGGTAGAATAAAAGCTGAGCTGTGATTGGTTGCAGTGGGCAATTTACACCAGGTGTGTATTTACACCCTTTCATAAATCTCCCCCTTTGGTGTATATATCTTGCGAACTCTCGGGGCCCAGATTTATGAAAGGGTATAAAATATAGACTGGTGTAAACTGCCCACAGCAACCAATAAAAGCTCTTTTTTTATTTTACCAGAGCTGAAAGCTGAGCTGTGGTTGGTTGCTGTGGGCAGTTTATACCAGTCTATATTTTACACCCTTTGATAAATCTCCCCCCTGACCCTACCATATGCATAAAGAGTGTCTTTCTGACATATGATAGGCTTTAAAAAAAACATCATTTTATTCCAGCCATACAGTTGTATACTGAAAGGCATGTCAAGGGAACACAAGGCCCCAACAGGCCGAGCACAGTCACCTGTAAACAAGTCTCATTATCAGATCTAATCAAAGACTTTTCCACACTGGCCTCCTGAGATCGTGGGTAACAGTCACATTAACACAAATAGAAGAGACCACAGCCTATTGCCTGCAACATTTTACTTCCCAAATCTTACATGACACTATATTAACAAAACACAGTTATTACTGAACTCAAGGAGAACAGTGAAAAAAATTCCAATGAAGTACTCAATCAAGAGTCTCCACTGATGCCCAGAAAAATTTAAATATGCAAAACAGGAGTCCGTGGAGCCTCGGTTGCGAGTCTCAAAACACTGGATAGCCAGATATCTCTAGCCTGTTGCCACGGGGTGCCTCCATGATAGGGAGAGCACCACACCACCCTGATAAATAACCCCTTAAGTCCCACTCGGTTGCGAGTATTGGAACATAGACAGGGAAACAACAGGGTGGCCCCTTTTGTCAATGTCTAACTCAAGGTGCGAGTATTGCGATCATGACAAGGGCTTGCCAAGGCAGGCTTCCATCCACAGACAGCCGTTTCGGGTTTTTTGCCCCTCGTCAGTGTGGAGTAGGATTCTGGCTAGTTGGGGCTATAGCAAATCGACCAACAAAACACAGTTATCACTGAACTCAAGGAGAACAGCGAAAAAAATTCCAATGAAGTACTCAATCAAGAGTCTCCACTGATGCCCCCAAAAATTTAAATATGCAAAACAGGAGTCCGTGGAGCCTCGGTTGCGAGTCTCAAAACACGGGATAGCCAGATATCTCTAGCCTGTTGCCACGGGGTGACACTATATTAAAATATAATAAAGGTGAATAACAAAGTGTAAAGAAACCCACTATACTAGACAGTTTTTTAAATTAAGGCTATGTTTTTAATGTACATATCCACTTCCGGTGACTTGTAGCAATTAGGGATGACACAAACCTGTGCTGCCACCATTTGTGTCGGGAACTGCAGGGTTGCCTAAGGCTGGGTTCACAGTACGTTTTTGCAATCCGTTTTTTTAAATCCGTCTTTGCAGAAAAAAACGGATGCAGTTGTGGGCATCCGTTTTGATCCGTTTTTCCATTGACCTAATTTTTGTGTCCGACAAAAAAAACTGATCTGCACACAGTTGCATCCGTTTTTTTCATCAGTTTTTTTGCAAAAAAACGTAGTGTGAACCCAGCCTTAGCTCTCCAGTTACTGATCCCCTGCTGCTGCACAGCGCTCTGCAGGGCATGGTCCCATTCCCCCCCCCCCCCCCCTCCCCTGTGTAGCAGCACAGTGGCTCAGTGGTTAGTACTGTAGCTGTGCAGTGATGGGGTCCTGTCTACAGACAACGGGGGAGTTAACTGCCCACAGCAACCAATCACAGCTCCTCTTATATTCTACCAGAGCTGAAAGCTGAGCTGTGATTGGTTACTGTGGGCAGTTTACACCAGGTGTATATTTACACCCTTTCATAAATCTCCCCCCAAATCTCCAATGAGTTTGCATTCTCTTGTGTTTGTGTGGGATTCCTCCCAAATAAAGTTTTTTAAGGGTGGGTTCACACCTACAGGATCCGCAGCAGATCTGCAGCAGATCAGCAGCAGATTTGATGGTGCAGATTTAATGCTGTGTTCAGTTATTTAAATGAAATCTGCGGAAAATACTCTGCGGATCCGGTAAGTGTGAAGTACCCTAAGGGTACAAACCCACACACCGTATACGCAGCAAAAACGCAGCAGATTTGAAGCAGATTTGGTGGTGCAGATTTGATGCTGTGTTCAGTTATTTAGATCTAATCTGCTGCGTATTTGTTGCGTATTTGCTGCGTATCGCAGCAGTAAATAAGCTGCGTATACGGTGTGTTGGTTTGTACCCTTAGGGTATAAACCCACACACCGTATACACAGCGCATTTACTGCTGTGATACTCAGCAAATACGCAGCAGATTAGATCTAAATAACTGAACACAGCATCAAATCTTCACCATCAAACTGCTGCGTATTTGCTGCATATTTGTTGCGTATTTGCTGCGTATACGGTGTGTGGGTTTGTACCCTAAGGGTACAAACACACACGGCTTATACGCTGCGTATTTACTGCTGCGATACGCAGCAGATTAGATCTAAATAACTGAACACAGTATCAAATCTGCTGCGTATCTGCTGTGTGTGTTTGTACCCTTGGGTACAAACACACACCGTATACGCAGCAGATCTGCAGCAGATTTGATGGTGCAAATTTGATGCTGTGTTTAGTTACTTAGATCTAATTTGCTGCGTATCTGCTGCGTATAGCAGTAGAAAATACGCTGCGTATACGGTGTGTGTGTTTGTACCCTTAGGCTGGGTTCACAAACAGTATATTTCAGGCAGTATTTGGTCCTCATGTCAGGTCCTCATAGAAACCAAAACCAGGAGTGGATTGAAAACACAGAAATACTCTGTTCACACAATGTTGTAATTGAATGGATGGCCGTCATTTATTGGCAAATATTAGCTGTTATCTTAAAACAACGGCCGTTGTATAGAAATAATGGCAGTTATTTACCGTTATATGACGGCCATCCACTAAATTTCAACATTTTGTGGACAGAGTGTTTCTGTGTTTTCAATCCACTCCTGGTTTTGGTTGCTATGAGGACCAAATACTGCCTGAAATATACTGTGTGTGAACCAAGCCTTAAGCAATATCATAAAAAGCATTACGGTCTGTACAGGGAGACTGCCTGACACAATCACTTTGGGCGTTTGTTACTGTTTGCCAGCTTGCTGGTGTAAACTACCAACTGATCGTACAGTTAAATGTGAACATACCGTTATCTGGGTAAAGTAGACTGCAAAGCACCATATTTTTTACCATAACGTAATCAATGGAAACTCAGTAAGTGCTGCTTTGAACAGAGGCCAAGTGCAACTTTATATTGTAGCAGGGTGTATTTTTTTATTCTTTCTTTATATTTGTGCTGTGGAATTTGTCCTAAGTCTTTGTTTTTATGGTGGCTAAAATGCTTTTTTTATATGTATATATCTTTCCTGACTAGAGACTAAAGGTAGGACTGCAGAAGCCAAAATGAAGATGAAAGATCGAAGTAAAGACAGAAAATTTTAAGAAAGGTAAATTGACTTACATCTGAAGAATTTAAACTATTGAATTGCAGTGTTCCACGTTTGGTTCTGTCTGTGTAGTACCTGTTAGTATATTTACACTAAAGTAATGCCAGACTCTTTTGTGTATAGTTTTCAGGCAACTAAAAGATGCTTTTATGTTACAGCTGCTCATCTCGATATATTTCCACGTTAAAGGGAACCTGTCAGCTCCTGGGCCCTACCTGAGGTGGTAACAGTGTGCTGTAGCTGCCAGTCACCTAGTAAGCATGTTGCCTTTTGGTAATTTGTCCATACAGTGGATTATTTACAATTCTGCCTGTCCTATTTCTTCAATGGGATTTCTCTTGCACCTCTGCTCTTCGCTCCAAATTCTGCCTGTCCTATTTTTTCAATGGGATTTCTCTCGTGCCTCTGCTTTCAGCTCAAAAAATGAACATGTTCGTTCTTTGAGCGAAGCACAGACGCGCAAGAGAAATACCATTAAAGCAATAGGACAGGCAGAATGACAAGTGTACTCTGCTCAAAAATTCAGCTTCCTTTACTCTGTGTGCAAGGGCCCAAACTCAGTGTTTCTTTCAGACATAAACTGCAGGAGCAGGAGGCCAGGCAGCATTGATTATTCATGAAGAGGAGGAAGGAGTGGTGAGGTGTGCCAGAGTGTGGCACAAACAACTCCTCTTTGACTCTTCATTAGAGTAGGATTGTGCATAAACCACTCCACGGACAAATTACCAAAAGGTACCATGCTCACTAGGGAACCGCCAGCTACAGCACATTGTCAGTACCTCAAGTAGGGCCTGGGTGCTGACAGATTCCCTTTAAGGCTGGGTTCACACTACGTATATTTCAGTCAGTATTGTGGTCCTCATATTGCAACCAAAACCAGGAGTGGATTAAAAACACAGGATCTGTCCACACAATGTTGAAATTGAGTGGATGGCCGCCATATAACAGTAAAGAACTGCCATTATTTCAATATAACAGCCATTGTTTTGAAATAACAGCAAATATTTGCCATTATATGGCGGCAATCCACTCAATTTCAACATTGTGTGAACAGATCCTTTCTGTGTTTTTAATCCACTCCTGGTTTTGGTTGCAATATGAGGACCACAATACTGACTGAAATATACGTAGTGTGAACCCAGCCATAGGCTGTAAATGATATTATTGACATACATTTGCCTCATAGTATGTTTTTTAATTTATACTCTACAGGGTATTATGGAGATTGGTGGACTACCACTTGAACTCTGGCGTTTGATTTTAGCCTACTTGCCTTTGAGGGAACTTGGACGATGTGGCTTGGTCTGCAGGTCTTGGTATGACCTTATAATCAGTCTGGATAACACCAGATGGAGACAACTATGCTTGGGGTGTGCAGAATGCAGGCATCCCAATTGGCCCATTAAGCCTGAAGTAGAACCAAGGTCATGGAGAGAAGCTTTCAAACAGCATTATGTAGCCTCCAGAACTTGGACAAAGAATGCTCAGGATCTGGAGTCCTCCAACTGTTTATATCTATTTAGGAGAAAAAAGGATAGAAGAGTTCTGTATGTTGGCTATGGCTGTGAGTTTGAGAACCTCAGGACTGCCTTAGCATCAGCTAACATTTATGACCGTATTATGCTCCAACCAGGTGTCTATGAAGAGCAAAATGAAATTATTCTGAAAGTTCCTGTGGAGATTATGGGCCAAGGAAAACTTGGAGATGTCGCTCTGCTTGTCTGCATTGACCAGCAGTGCCCAACCTCTCGACTATGCAACCTGGTTTTCATGCCTGCTTGGTTCACACCAGTAATGTATAAGGTGAGAGGTTTTTAAAGAAATATAATTGGGAGGAAAGTGGCTGCTTTGACTACTTGTGGAGTCAGACTGCACAACCTACAAAAGAGTGGCGGAGGGGGGGTCATAACTTTGTTAACAAGTACATAGGATGCATAGGACATAGGATGGTAATGGTATAACAAAAACTAGTGAAGGGGTATAACAAAAACAAGTGAATAGGGTTTTGTTGCAACTCGTCCACCCCTGCAGTCACAGAAATCTAGGAAGTGATGAAGTCACTCAGCAGACATTGTTTTTCTTGGTAATGTGACCAGGGATTGATGTGTAGCTCTAGCTGTAAAGTGACTCTGTACCCACAATCTGCCCCCCCCCCAAAGCCACCTGTACTGTCAGATAGCTGCTTTTAATCCAAGATCTGTCCTGGGGTCCATTCGGCAGGTGATGCAGTTATTGTCCTAAAAAACAACTTTTGAACTGGCCATAGGCCTGCACCACCTTTCTGGCCCTCTTCCCCCTCTCTTTATCATTAGGAATGCCCCAGGCAGGATTTCTCCTAATCACCACTTGTCTGAACACTGCACATGTGCTGGATGGTTAAGGCACACGTGCATAGTGAAAAATAGGAGAAATCCTGCCTTGGCATTCCTAATGGTAAAGAGGGTGGGGAGGAGGAACAGAGAGGGGCTGCAAGCCTAGGGCACAGACATTGTAGGCCACGCCATTTTGAAACAGGGCTGCAAGTTTAAAAGTAGTTTTTCAGGACAATAACTGCATCGCCAGCCGAACGGAGCCCAGGACAGATCTTTGATTAAAAGCAGCTATCCGAAAGTACAAGCGGTTGGGGGGGGGGGGGGGGCAGATTGTGGGTACAGAGTCTCTTTAAGTTATACATCTTTGTAATGTGTGTTAAGTGAATGACCCCCTTCCCCGTGTTCCCCCACCCCCGAAGTGTGGTGCATTATACTTACTGAATTGCTGTCGACCCAGGCCGTCATCTTCGGGAGGCCCTCATGCCGGCCCCCCTCTGCCATGTCATCAGCTGCTCAGCTGCGATTGGATGAACAGTTATGCTCAGAAGAAAAAAAAAGACAAATTTGGGCAGCTCTCCTAGAACACCATTCACACTAGGCAGGAGCACGTTGCTATGGCTGAAGTTGCAAACACTGAAAAATGCAACAGCTCACCGCAATGGCAAGATACAGAGCCACTACAGACATGAAAATTGTCTTCATAACGGGGCAGTCCTACACTGTACTATGGCCTCTCCATGGCATGAAATACATCTATGCTCTGGGCATGCAAGATCAGTCTAATACCAACAAGAGTAATTACACCACCTGGGTGGGATAGGTGGAGTGCACGACCAAGTAGAGGCAGCCACTCGCCCATCTGGAACACAGAAAAAAAAAAAAAAAAAAAAAAAAAAAAGGCAAATTTGGTCAGCTCTTCTAGAACACCATTCACACTAGGCAGGAGCACGTTGCTATGGCTGAAGTTGCAAACACACAAAAACACAAAAAAATGCAACAGCTCACCGCAACAATTATGCTCAGCCAATTGTGGCTGAGCAGCTGATGATGCGGCAGAGAGGGGCCGGCATGAGGGACAGCTGGAGCGTTGTCGACCCAAGATGGCGGCCGGGGTCGGTGAGTATAATGCACCACACTTCCGGGGTAGGGGGCACACGGGGAAGGGGGCCATTCACTTAAATAACACACATTACAAAGTTGTATAACTTTGTAATGTGTGTTATTTATTGAATAAATGTTAAAGGCCACACTACCCCTTTAACCACAGAGCTGTGATCTCCTCTGCTTCAGATTGAGGCAAATAACTCCAGCTATTGCTGTACTTTTACTGCATATGATTTACAGAGCTCAGGGCTTGTTCCAGTCAGAACATTGTATTTTTGTAGTAAAACCAAACTAGAATTACTCAAATTTGGTATTGTTGGTATCATACTGACCTGTACAATAAGCTTCCAGAACAGGTTCAGCCTGGCTGGCTTCCTGGTCGGCACGCCGTGGACAGCTGAACGGGCTGTTTACTCAATTTACGTAACTCCCATAGAGGTTAATTGGAGTTATAATCACAGTGTAGCTTGCAGTGCTATACTTTTTAGACAACTCTCATTAGCTTAAATAGTTCATAAAACGGTGAATTTGCTTGTTTTTGGCTGCGGGGGAATCTGCTGTTTTTGTGTATATGCCATAAATATCTAGATGAAAATACCTCTGTAATAAAATACATTTATTCATTTTTGAAGTGCTGCCTACGTACTGTAATGGACCACATACCATGAAATTAAGAACGTTATAATAGATAGAATCAAGACGTGTTACTTTTTTCTTTTTATTTACTAGACATCTATTGGATATGTCCAGTTTGACAACTGCAACTTTGAAAATGGCCAACTACAGATCCACGCGCCTGGAATGTGCCAGATAAAATTTTGCACTTTTAACCAGTCTAGCATACATTTCCACAATGTGGCTCTCAGTGTGCTGGAGAACTGTGAATTTGTTAACAGTGAAAATTCCTCGGTGACTGTGGAGGGCTCACCCACCTCCGACAAAAACTGGGCTTGCAAGCATCTCTCAGCCTCTGCTAAGTCAAGGACAATGCTGTACACTGCTTCAGAATCTTCTCTGTCTGGGAATATGGATGTCTCAGCTTCTGGGTTACCTGGTGCAAATATGAGGACTTGTGAGATCTTAGTTAACGGAGACCAAAGCCATTCACATCATCAATCAAAATCCCAAATATTAGAGGATAACACTAATGACAAAGAGAATGAACTAAATGGACACTTTTACATGGGTAAAGATGGAGAGGCTATGACTTTGGATACAGATTACAGTGACAGTGAACTGAGCACGGTCAGTGAGAATGAAGATGATGACCAGTCAGTGTACAAATTGTCATATCATTCCCATGGACTGAGTCACATGCTAGTTAAATCTATACCCTGCAGGCCACAGACTAATGGTCTCCTTGCTTTACAGAGTGACATGGCTTTGAAAAGTTTGCAACAAGAGTTACAAAAGGACAAGGAATTGCAATCTATTGCCAACTCAATTCAAGGATGTATTGTATGGAAGTGCCTTTTCAGAGATGGCAAGGGTGGTGTCTTTATTTGCTCACAAGGACAAGCAAGACTAGAAGGTTGTATATTCAGGGACTTGACCTATGCAGTAAGGTGCATTCAAAATAGCAAGGTAAGTCACCTGAAATAAAGACTAGTTATTTACTAATTAGTGTATATACAAAATACTTAAAACGTAGCTTAATGTACCTAAAAAGTGACTGAAAAAAATTGAGAAGCTGGTTTAAAGGAGAAGTCTGAGGCAAAAGATAATATTCATCACAGGCAGGAGGTAGGGGGAACATAATAAAGAACCTATTCTTCCAGTCCAGGGACCCTTACAGTGTCGCGTCCCGCTCCTGGACCCTTGCCAGAATAGGCCATATCTTGCCCCTGCCACGTCACAACCTGGCTGACTGATGCCCCGCTCAACCAGTCATTGACTGGGGTGGCACACCCACCGGGTCATGTCGTACCAAGAAGAGGAGAGAAGATGACATCTGGCGGCGTCCAGGAGCCTGGTGACCTATATGTAACTATAGGTTCTTTATTATGTTCCCCCTCCCTGCAGTGGAATAATTAGTTTGGCTGGGCTTTTCCTGTAAGGCCGGGTTCACACTGAGCAAAACTAGCGGAATTCCGCTAGTTAGCCTCCCTCTCATAATGTGAGTCTATGGGAGGCGCGCGCTGCTGTTCTCACATCGTCTCTCCGTGCTGAAGAATGAACATGTTCATTCTTCAGCGCGGACAGAGCAGGAGCGCGCGCCTCCCATTGACTCCCATTATCAGAGGGAGGTTAACGGCCGCGGAATTCCGCTAGTTTTGCTCAGTCCAAGATACAGACCTGACACAAATGGGTTGGGGGTCTACAAAGTAAGGAATTCTTTATTTTGGTCATAGTAGAAAGTATGGGCATAGACACAATAGACTGCAGCCGACCTTACTGTAGCTGTGACATCATTTTTTGTGAATGGCCTGAGCCTGTATTATTTATATATTGGTGACACCTTTCATTGTAATCCTGTCTTTGATGGTAGTTAGGAGGCTGTTGAGAAGTGATCTATACAGAACAGCAAGAGTCAGCTTATTATTAGGCCTATTCTATAATATACATAGTAAAATGAAAAAAATATGTTTGCTCCTCAGGGAATAATTGAAACCACACTGTAACTGTGACTTTAAGGACCTGCATGTGACTTACTGTGTGGCTTCAGTTTGGGCATTAGCACTATGTGAACTTTACGGTTTTCCCTCTCCAGATAGTTATGTTAAAGAATGACATATACCACTGTAAAGCATCTGGAGTTTTTCTGCGTCTAGCAGCTGGAGGTCTCATAGCTGATAACAACATCCATTCCAACACAGAAGCAGGAGTGGATATCCGCAAAGGAGCCAATCCTGTTATACTGGTATGTGAATATATATATACATGCATTTAAACATTTGCTTTTATGTGGGGGTATTTTAGCAGTATGAGTTACTGAGCTCTAATGTGTTATCAGTGGCCTTACAGACACACACACACACACACACTAAACATATAGTACTATTTCTCTCAAGATAAAAGCAGGAAACTATTTAAGACCTTCCACCATTTTTGTAGCCATCTTTGGACTTGTTTTATCAATATAGTACATTGGAATCTCCAGAACTAAACACCAAAATTTGGTTGACCAACTTCTGAGACAATGAGTATTTCTGCACATAGGCACTCCCATCTGCAGAGTATCTGGGAGCACCATTGCTCAAAAAAGATCTGTGTGGCAGGCCTAGCATTTCATTACCACTGCAGCTCTTTCATTCTGAAGAATGGTATGGAGTGTGGGAACATAATAAACAATGTATACTTACCCATCCCCATGCCTCCATAGCGCCACTCCAGGTCCCGCTGACATCCATCGGTTGTCATTTTCAGCTGGAAATCGGGTACGTCACATGTCAGTCACTTG
This sequence comes from Dendropsophus ebraccatus, assembly GCF_027789765.1. NCBI lineage: Eukaryota > Metazoa > Chordata > Amphibia > Anura > Hylidae > Dendropsophus > Dendropsophus ebraccatus. Next base: position 88,310,651 of record NC_091456.1, read on the forward strand.
GGCGACACTGTTTCTGGGAGAAAGCAGACATGTTTTTCCAATCATGGAAAACACCTTTATGGTGCGTTCACACCTACAGGATCTGCAGCTGATTTTCTGCAGCAGATTTCATTTAAATAACTGAACACAGCATCAAATCTGCTGCAGATCTGCTGCAGATCCTGTAGGTGTGAACGCACCCTTAAAGTAGAATTTCCCGTGGTACCAAGAATTATATCAATAGAAGTAAGGTTCTCGGCTTGGAGACCTCTACATTTCCAAATGAGGTTGCACAGTGCAGGTCAAGGGAAGTGTAATAGGTCACATTATATAATGAAAACATTGGAGCAGTTGTTGTGCTTCCTAGCCTCCTTGATGCTGTGTTCTAATGACATGCTACAGTGACCATCCATTTTAACCTGCTATAGCAAAGGCTAGATCATGGGTGGAGCCACAACTGTGGTCCTTATTCTTAGCCAGTCAGAGCTAGATTCTGTTTCCTCTGCGGTCTTGCTGCCCATGCTGTACTCTGGGTACGCTGTAAATCCTGTTTCTTAATTTTTCAAAGCCCAGGCGGAACACACAGATGAAGAACAGTTTTTTAACTTCACTTTATCCAGATTGTGTGTAAAAACAACTGCACTGTATAACAAATGATAGAGATCCATGTTTTTATTTATGATTTTTTGATCATCACCTTTATATCTCTACAGTCTCTACAGTCAGCCGCCATTTTTCAGGTCTCTCCACTCAGCATCTACTTTTAGTTTATTTAATTTCCAGTTCTTCTGTAGCCTTCAGCAATTTGTTCATAGAGTCCCCTGTAATGTTCATTTTTTTCACACTGGATTTTTTCTGTGCATTTGCTGTGACTTTGCAACAGTAGTTCTATGATGTAAAAAAAAAAATTCCATTCACAATGATATTATACAAAGTTCAATACCCCTTATAAATACCATTGTACATACAGAAAGTTTAATATTAATAATAGCAATAATAGCAACACATGAAAACATCTTGGATGTACAATGACATCTGAAAATGAGAGGCTATAAGTTACCCTTACACAGCCAACTATATATACATTTGCCAAAATGTAATGTATAGTGGGCGACTTCAGAACAAGGATGAAGGGAAAATGTAGTGCACCTCTACAGATAGAAAGCCTAGAGTATGTATACTAAGGGGAACCAGCAAGACTAGGTATCATGTGTTTTCTTTAAAATGGATTACCTTGTGAACAGTGCAGTGTTTTCTCTAGCGTAAGAGGTATTGAATTCTCGGCATCATGCGCTATTAATGTTTTGTGTTTTCTTTACCTTCCTTTGGCTGTGAACATAATGTAACTGGCAGTGTAACAGGATACACAGTGGCCTCCGCTCGGGCATTGTTGTCCTAGGCAACGGGAAAGGCAGCATCCGCAGCAATCAGATCTATGGAAATAAAGAAGCCGGCATTTATATATTGTACAATGGCAACCCTGTGGTGAGGTATGTTATTAAGGTCTCTTTATGGTCTTTCTGTTTCTTTGACTTTTATTTTGAGGATGCTGGGAACATTATTTTCACAGACCTGTCTCTAAAGCATGCTGTGTAGAAACTGAGGAAGAAACCGCTCCTGTGCTTCAACTTAAGTGGCTCCTTTGTGATTAATGTTATTCTCCAGAGTCAATGTGTTTTATGCTGCTTTGTTTTCTCTTGTATCTTATGTACATATGTGACACACTTACAGATATTTATAGTCAGTCTACATCTCCTTGTGTGCATTTAAAGATGTAAACAACAATCTTTAGTTTTTTGGCAAACTTATGTAAGATGCTGAATTATCCTCAGTAGTTATATAGAAGATTAGAGGGGTGTTCCCATATCCCACAGAATATGCTGTCAGTGTAAATGAGGGCCCAAGCATTCTGTTTATACAGTTTATTCAACTCCCGTTAACATTAGTCTCTGCGTGACACTTTTTCTAAAACACTGTACTCGTTGAGGGGGGGGGGCCTCCTTTTTGGAGAGTTGGGATCTGCATCCATCAGACACTAAAGCCCGTATTCCACGGGTCGTTGGAGGAGCAAACGAGCGCTGTCAGCGCTCGTTTGCTCCTCGTTCGCCGCTCGCTGCCGCCGCTATTCGACGCGGCTGCAGCGAGCGGGTGAGTGCGGGAGGGGGCGGCGGGGAGCTGCGGGGGGGCTGCCCGGGGGATCGCTAGATCGTCCGGGCAGCCCATAGGATATAGCAGCATCTGCTGCCGATGCTCCTATTCAACGGAGCGACGGCAGCAGATCGCTGCTATATCAGTCGCTTGTTTTTCAACATGTTGAAAAACAAGCGACTGCAACGATCAGCCGACATGAACGATGTCGGCTGATCGTTGCACTCTATTCCACGGAACGATTATCGTCCGTAGCGGTCGATATCGTCCGAAAACGAACGATAATCGTTCCGTGGAATAGGGCCATTATGTCAAACATGGAATGCTAAGAATGCTTGAGATAAACATAAGTATATCTTAACTTTAGAAATGGACTGGACGTAGACTGGGAAATAGCTCTGTACAGCAATGTATAAACCGCTGTAAGGCAACGAATGTTTTGCCATGTGGCATTTGTACTAGGGAAACAACAGCCCTGCCTTCCACACCCATGTGAACTGCTAGTTCCTGACTACCTCACCTACAACTCCATGGTGCAGAGCTGCCGGGACTCCACAAATCCACGTGCATGGGGCATATTGCTCATAACCAGAGTACATAAAAGAGCAAGATACTAAAATATGTGTGTGAACGATTGAAGCGATGATGTGTGAGCACAAATGTTAGTGTAAAATTGTCAGCGTTGTTGTTTTCTTTGTGCAGGCTATTTATAAATGATGTACTAATACCAGTGAGATTTCGTTGCTGTAGTGTGTAGTAAGCTGATAAACCGTGTAAGGTGCATTGGCAAACAGTACAAGCTTTGTATTCCTCTAGAGAATAGCTGGGGATATTGTAGAATCCAGAGATATTAAATGTACAGGAGTAACACTACATAATATATGTTATCTTTTTGATATTAAACCCTTTATTTAGTGTTCCTCTATAATCTAAGTAGCTATATTATCCACCGGTATTTAGAAATGTTCCGTACATGTATAGCCTTGACATTGCTGATGCAATAAGTGTTGCTATGCAGTGGAAATGTATTACTACTGCTGTTACTTCAGGTGATGTGTCTTCTAAGAGAAGAGCCTCTTTCATATTTCATATTTATCAATTGTGAGTCATACAACGTACGCACCAAAGGTCAATACATGGTACAAGACAAGTGGTTCTGTTTCAGATATGGATATAAAATCCAGTAACTTATGATTTATTTAGCCATATAAAGCCATTATATAGCAATAAAAAGCCATTTGGGGATATTTACTATCATTGCCCCACTGGCATACACCAGGGAGAAAGCGCAGATTCACCCTTTCTTCTTGGCATGCTCATGCCATACCCCCTGCTCGCCTGATGGCGAGCGGGGATACTGCAGGTGTATGCTGGGCAATAATTTAATTATCCTGAGCAGTGATAGTTTTGGGGTAAACTGGAGATGGTAAGGCAGTGATAGCAGGCTCATATGTGATGACACAGTGCTACTTTCAAAGTATAACAGATGACTATCCTAATGTTATTGGCATAGTTACAGTACAGCGACATAGTGTCATGCCGAATATGTACAGCAGTGTAGCAGATGTGCATTACTATTCATAACATTAAAGACTACCAATGCATCTTAATATTGTTATCTATGAATTAACACATCACAAAAAAATATCTGTAGGTCAATCTCTACCATTAAGATTATGGAACTCTTTGGCCAAGAAACAAAAAGGAGTCTGGATATCCTTGCGGGTATTACAGATTATAGTTAAGAGTCTGGCGAAGAAGCCTTGGTCCAGGGATTTATTCAGAATTTTCTTTCCTAACATGAGGAAAACTGTCGGGTATGTCCTGGATCATCATTGCAGAATAAGGGTCTGAACTGAATGGAAGGATGTCTTTTTTCAGGCTTACTAACTATTCTGTGCTACATAATCCTCTTGTCCTCCAGACTATATCACTGATGTAATGGTTTGGCTGCTGTTTTATTTTTTAAATTTTAGTTGGGTAGTGAAAGTTGTCTTAATAAATGTACTATTCCCTAAGCAGGGCAGATTCTAGCTTTTCTGCTGCCTGAGGCCCCCCCCCCCCCCCCAAAAAAAATAAAAAAATAAAAAAAAAAATAAGGAAATTTTACATGCACAAAATCACCATACATATTACCATCATACTGCTCCTGAGCAGAGCCCACTAACTGAGATCAACATTGTATAAACACTAAATAATACCACCACACAAGGACAGCATATCACCAACCCATAGTGACTTAAAGGGGTTATCCAGCGATAAAAATCTCAAGTCTTCCCATACTTATCAGCTGCTGTATGTCCTGCAGGAAATGTTGTTTTCTTTTCAATCTTAGGGTATGTGCACACTGTGGAACAGTGAGGGAAATTCCGCCAGGGAGTCCAATGCTCGCGCCCGCTCGCGGACTGTGGCGGCTGCGTGTGTCTCTGCCAGTGTCTGTCCAAAGAATAAATGTGTTAATTATTTGGAAGGACGATGAAATCTATGGAGTCTATGACATGGGCGGAGATGCGCCCGCCGCACCCCTTGCTGTCCGCAGCCCCGCCGCCCCATCCCCGGCCGCATCCCCCCGTCCCCCGCTGCATCCAGCAGCCCGCATCCCCTATCCCCGGCCGCATCCTGCAGCCCGCCGCCGAGAGCATAAAGTACCTGCTCGGTGGCGCGGCTGCAGTGAGGCTCCCGGGAGCCTCACTGCAGCCGCGCCACCGAGCAGGTACTTTATGCTCTCGGCGGCGGGCTGGAGGATGCGGTCGGGGATGCGGGCTGCTGGATGCGGCGGGGGATGGGGGGATGCGGCCGAGGACGGGCTAATGCGGCGGCGGGGCTGCGGACAGCGAGGGGTTAAAGCACATATGTGCTATCATAGGGGTGAATGGTACCGGATCCGCAGCGGTTCTCGCTTCGAATCCGCAGAAGTGAGATCCGCTGTGGATCCGGTAGGTGTGAAGGCACCCTTAATGTAAATTTCAAAAACGAGTAGATATGAAAGAAAAAGATTTTCGCTGGATAACTCCCTTAATATTACCACTTCACAAGAGAAAAATAATACTGCCACATCTGGAACACGCTACCACTGCTTTATGACTGAACAATACCAGTACTGCTAGTAAATTTAAAAAAACACTGTACAGAGTCCAGCTTTACCTCCAATGACAGTAGTGACTCACAGGTGACGTCTTTTGACACCCACACAGTGACTAGCCCGTCTCTTCCTTGTGCTGTAAATACCTCCCTTTTGCCCTGACACATAATGAGATCCCTTTTGCACCTCCTAACTATTATATAACTAACTATCCGCTACTGCCTGTGTCCCCCTGTAGTCCCCCATCTCCTGGATAAGTAAAGAAAAAAAAACACTACTCACCTCTCCTGTTGCTCCCACACTTCTCTATCCTCCTGGATGCTTTCTGGTTTAGGCTGCACACCGATCTCATGGAGCAGCCTGACCAGGAAGACATCACTGGCTGCTTTAGATCACATCTAGATCGCAGGCCTAATGCAGCCTACAATCTAGAAGTCAAAGGCAGAGAGCTGATGGCTACCTGCTCTGTGTCTGTTGTCAGCTGTGTGTGGGCCCTTATAGACACAGACACAGCTGACAGCGGGGCACCCGATACAGGAGCAGAGAGTCAAGTGTCAGACTAGAATCCTTGCTTCTGCACACATATTCTGTCAGGCGGTATGCCATGAACTTACCGCTCCACGCAATATGCATACAGGAGCAGAGGCATCAGTATCTGCTCCTGTAGTGAGTGACTACAGTACCAGCCGGATGATCTTCATTTGTGCTGAATTGGGATGCGGGCGAATCCGTGTGTACCTGCATCCCAATATACCATAGCACACAATGGAAACTGCGACCAGAGCCGCACTTTCCATTGTGTGAGCTGTCAGTGTTGTGCGGTCGCTATTCAATGAATAGCAGCTGCAAAAAACTTACATGGCAGTTTTTCGTGCGGCCGCTAGGAATCCCGGCGAGGGTGTATACCTTGTTTATACACTCCGGCCGGGATTCCACTGACTGCAGTGCAACATAAATTTTCTATTCATCAGGTCCCTTGTTGCAAATTGGCAACAACGGCCGTGATTAATAGAAAATTTATGCTGTGTGAACTTAGCCTTAGTTAGTAGCTCCATGAAATTTGACGTAAAGAAAAAGCACAGCAGCCAGTGCTATTTTCCCTGTCTAAGTGACTGATTTGACAACATATAAGTCAGCGGGGCAATGAAAACCATGATGGATGTGTGAACAGAGCCTATGACAGAAACTCCAGTAATGGTCTGTTTACACGAAGCGATAATGCGCCCAATCGATCATTTTAACGATTTTGAAGCAACAATTTGGTTTTTAGACCAATCAGCGTTTAGACGAATAAATCTCTAGAAAAATCGTTAGAAAAATTGTTAGAAAAATTACTATTGCAATAGTTTTTAAAGTGTAATTAAAATTTTTTTTTGCAGAAATCAATAGTACAGGCGATTTTAATAAACTTTGTAATTGGGTTTATTAGACGAAAAAAGCATTTTTATCATGAAAAAGCAGTTTGAAGCTCTCCCCCCTGTCTTCATTGTTCTCTATGGAGAAGGGAGAGATGAGGCACCAAAACAGGAAAACAAAGAGTTAATTTACAGCTAAATAACCAGGCTCTCTCCTCTGACATCAGCACTGACCTCTCTGACCTTTGAATAGGGGCTTTCAGCAACTCCCTGTGGTGTAATCCTTTGTTCTCTGCTTTCTGCTGCCAACTAATTTCCCTCCTTCATCCTCCCCCCTCCCCTCTCCATAGCACACACAGGATCCGACTCATGTAAAAGAGTCGAGATTTTCTGATTCTGAGGAGTGGATGACAGAAAGGAGAGGATGGGGGGACCTGGGAAAAGGCTTTTTACATGCAGATAATGGCATATTTGCCTAATAAACCCAATTACAAAGTTTTTTAAAATCGCCTGGACTATTGATTTCTGCGAGGAAAATGTTAACGACAGTGACACTTTAAGATCACTTAAGCTCATCTCACACATGGGGTGAATCTTTGAAAGACTGTTTAGAACGACCAATGACAATTTGAGAACATGTTAAAAGATCACAATGAACAATTTCTTGATCGTTTGCTGTGTTTACACGAACCGATTATCGCTCAAATGCGATCGTTATTGCGAAAATTCGAACAGTAATCATTCGGTGTAAACGCACCATAAATGGGTACAAATATGTATACATCAGTGTCCCTTTTTGTCTGTATCCTAGCACAGGTGAACAGAGCCTGTGTTTACGCATGCATTTTTATAGCATTTTCATTGCGTTCTGTTCTTCATTGCATTACTGCAATAAAACTCAGTGTGTGCAAACATACCCATATGGTGCATTTACATGGAACGATTATCGTTCAAAATTTCTCAATAACAATCGCATTTGAGCGATAATCGGCTCGTGTAAACACAGCGAGTGATCAAGCGACAAACGAGAAGTCGTTCATTGTGATCTTTCAACGTGTTCTCGAATCGTTGCTGGTCATTTTCTAAAAATTCGCAGATCGCTTCATGTAAACAGTCTTTCAAAGATTCACCCTAGCAATTTCGTTATAAAGACCAAATCGTTGCTTCAAAATCGTTAAACGATCGATTGGATGAATTATCTCTTTGTGTAGTCACATCAGACTGACACTACGATGTTCATGTCTTTTGTATGTGTGTATGCACCTTATTCTGACACTTTTTATTACTTTTAAAAAAAATGCACTCCAAATTTTGGACTATATTCATGAGGTTAAATGTATTATTTACGCCATCTTCAAACTGTTTGTTTCCAAAATTTGTAATTGTGATTTTCTGCTCTATTAGTCAAGCAGCATGCCCTTGGATGGTCAGTAAATTGCTTTATGGCTTGCCATCAATAACTGAGAAACTGTAATAATTATTTTCATGCATCATGAAGGAAATTATTTTACAGCTGAAAGGCAATAGTAATTTGTTGGCCCTCCGTATTGCTGTATACAGCAATCCAGCATATGTGCCTATATCTGAAGCTAAAAATATAACTTGACAAAAAGGGGGGGCTATATACTATAACTTTCTATGACTCTAATATTTGTTGGTTTGAAAACCCTACTAATGCAACAGAGACATTTGCTTGCCAGATTAACAGGAAATTGCCTGATAGTTTAGTAGGATTTGCTCCATTTTGATGCAGTTTTTTAAATCTAAAGCAAAAGTATCTTCTTCCTTTATATGTCTCATTCCCTGTGAATCCACTTCTGGCTTTGGCTAAAAAAAAACCTGCCAAATATGCAGCTCCAAAGCCTCTGTGTTTTTGTGTTAGCATTATTTGAAGTCATTGTTAGAGATGAAGCAAAGAGCTTTGTTAGTTCGGCAGTCACCTTGTAATCCAGCTGCCTTTGAACTCTGCTCAGAGTGCCTTGAAAAGCTGGATCCAGTCCTGGGCAATTTCTCCCAGTTTCGTAGGACTGAATCCAGCTTTACAGGCATCCAGAGCGGCATGGAGTTCAAAGGCAGCTGGCTAATAAGGCAACTGCCGAGCTAACAAAGCTCTTTGCTTTGTTAATACTGTAGATTCGCTCATCTGTAGTCATTGTAGTTGAAGTTTCCACATGGGCAATTAGGTAATTAGTTTATCATAATACAGGCAAAAGCATCTCGCTTCACTTCTGTAGTAATAAAAATAGTATATAGCTTTGGTCCAATGGTTACAAAAGGAATCTCTGGTTTTGGAGGTAAAATGCAGTGAGAAAGTTGTGGAGAAACAAAGATATAACTTTTACTAGCAGGACTGTATAAAAATAAAATCACTGGTCTGAACTCAAACAATTACGTTCTCAACCAATGTTTTCAAGGATATTTTGCTCTGAACTCTTGACCACTTTTTCAGCACCCAGTCTTTCAGTCTTGTGTAAAGCTGTGCTGCAACACACCACAGATCCTACACAGTGACATTTTACAATGCAATTGCCATGGGTGTCACTGTGGGGTTGCGCTGCTTTGTGTTGCCTTTTGTTTGCCACCTGCCTAAGGGTCCGATTAGACAAAGCGATTTTTAATGATTAACATGATTGTTTATTTTAATAAAAATCGTTCAACTGAAATCATTCACCATGTTACACAGAACGATAGTCGTTAGTTATGATCGTTACAACGATCGTTTACTCCATCTGATCTCAGCAAAAGAAGGAAGGATTTGAATTACACTGAACGATTAGTGAACGAATGTGGAATTACAGCAAACGATTATTGAACAATTAACAATAATTTTAGGGCCAGATCTAAATGAACGATTGATGACATATGAACGATTTTTTGATCGTTGCCTGCAATTACGCAGATCGATTATCATTTAAGTTTGAATGATATAGCGATTTTCTGCACGATAGTCGTCCACTGTAATAGGGCCTTTTAGTCTTTTCCTCCATCTCCCCTCTACTGTATCACCTGTACTGACTGGCTCCTCCAGCTGACACCATGCATTTGCACAAAAAAGAATAGGCTGTGAGGGTCCCTGTGTGCTGTATTCTGTTTTACATGTATAGTACTATACCATAGTGATTGCATTGGACAGTTTTCATTGAAACATACGGGTACAGTAGTAGCTGTTGGTGAATTCTGGAACCAATTAAACACATTTACATTACTTATGGAAATTCTCATACTGCTTGTTACTTGACTAGCCTTCTAGAATAAATTGTGGTTGAGTACACAGGTACCACTATACTGGACTTTGCAAACAAGACAATTTTTATATTTTTGTTTTTTTTTTTGTTTTGTTTCTTTGCAGTGGAAACCATATATTTCAAGGCCTGGCTGCTGGCATTGCAGTAAATGAAAATGGAAGAGGTCAGATTACAGGTATTGTGCAAAAGCAACCATCTTTAGTATACACTCTTAGCTTATTAACTGGTGTTGATAAAAGTGTATTTTTATCTGACTACACACAAAATAGTAAATTTTAACTTGTTCAGAACCAAGGATGCAACCAAGAATGTACGACCATTTTTGCAGTGGATTGACGCTCAAGGACGTACAGTTACGTCCTGGGATGAAACGGGTGCAGGAAATGGAGCGGACCCGCACGGATTGCAGCACCTATAGTGCAGAATAGAGGCAGAATCTTCGCCCTATTCCCATTGGGGCTGTGCAGAAGCGATTGCACATCCCCGATGGTTGCAATGAGACCAGGAGGCTTCCCTGAGGCCTTCTGTGTTATAACAACGGTGACTGATCAGGCTCAGCCTATGCTTTGCCCATTTTATAGGCACATTACAATGCAATACACATCTGCATTGCAATGTAATGTGCCTGTAATCAGGCAATCAAATAGTGAGGTCTCCATGGTGGGACAGTAAAATAAAGTATAACAGTACACAAAACACACACAAATAAATAAAGTAAACAGCACATAAAATCCTCATAGCCCCCAATGCAATAATAAATGTAAAAAAAATTAAATACATATATAAAAAAAAAAGTACACACATTCAGTATTGCTGCGTGCGTAATGACGTCAGCAATAAAATTATAACATAACTAAACCCGCAGGGTGACTGCAGGAAAAATAAATCTTTTTCAGAAAATGTGGGCATTAGGATATCGGCCAAATTTTACCTCTAATCCAAAGTACAATATGTCACGAGAACACTATTTCAGCATTGCTAGGATAAGTTATAATATCACGGTGGTATAACCATATAAAGTAAGACTGGTCAGATTTCAAAAATGGGCTCTGGTCCTCAAGGCGCTATCTGGACCGGTCCAGAAAGGGTTAATACAAAACCCTGAACCGTTTGACCCCAAATTTGGCCCACAGATACATTGGGTGCCCGGGAAAGTTAGAGCGAAGGTCCGTCCCCGCCAGATGTACAGGAGGGGAGGGGGGGGGAAAGAAGAAGAGTGCCCCATAGAGATGAATGGGAAAATCTCCACACTGCACACACAGGTGACATACACTACCGTTCAAAAGTTTGGGGTCACATTGAAATGTCCTTATTTTTAAAGGATTGTACAATGTGTTTGCTCATTGGCTCAGAAGGCTAATTGATGATTAGAAAACCCTTGTGCAATCATGTTCACACATCTGAAAACAGTCTAGCTCGTTACAGAAGCTACAAAACTGACCTTCCTTTGAGCAGATTGTGTTTTTGGAGCATCACATTTCTGGGGTCAATTTAAACGCTCAAAATGGCCAGAAAAAGAGAACTTTCATCTGAAACTCGACAGTCTATTCTTGTTCTTAGAAATAAAGGCTATTCCATGCGAGAAATTGCTAAGAAATTGAAGATTTCCTACAACGGTGTGTACTACTCCCTTCAGAAGACAGCACAAACCGGCTCTAACCAGAGTAGAAAAAGAAGTGGGAGGCCGCGTTGCACCACTAAGGCTGCATTCCCACTAGGGATGCACGATGCACCGAAATATCGATACTACTATCGATATTTCGGGCAAAAAAAACGGTTCGATACCAGGATTTCCTGGTATCGAAACTTTAAGTTAAGCAGAGAACACGGTGGGCGGCTAGCTGAACGCCGGCCGTGTTCTCTATGTGCCTCCCCCTGCCCCCTGCAGTCTCCTCCTCTGCTCTCCCTCCCTCCTCTCCCATTGGCGCCAATTTCAAATAGCCGGCACTTAGCTATTGCTAGTGCCGGCTATTTAAGTATATAGATGCCGCTGTCACACTGACAGCGGTATCTGACCCCTCCTGAGCCCGCTCCATATACAGTGGGGGTCGGCTACTGTGTGTAACAGACCCCCGCTGCTGGTGTCTCTCTGATAACAGAGTCCGGCTCCGCCAGACTCTGTTATCAGAGAGATGATTTATGCAGAGGAGCCGGAGCTGCACGGAGGAGAGCGGCTGGAGAGGGAGAGCGGGAGAGGAGGACGGAGGAGAAGGCTGGAGGGAGAGCGGGAGGTCCGGGAGAGAGGACGGAGGAGAAGGCTGGAGGGAGAGCGGGAGGTCCGGGAGAGAGGACGGAGGAGAGGGAGAGCGGGATGTCCGGGAGAGGAGCCGGAGCTGCACAGAGGAGAGCAGCTGGAGAGGGAGAGCGGGAGGTCACGGAGAGAGGAGGACGGAGAAGGCTGGAGGTGGGGAGGATGAAGAGGGAGAGCGGGGGTCTGTGAGATCCGGGAGAGGAGGCCGGGGGAAGTGCAGCACATGTGAGGATCCAGCCGGCTGGCAGGTGGGGGAGGTGGCCGGGACTGAGAGGAGCAGATAAGATCGGCTGTAGTGTGTGGGATCCTGTGTAACCTCTTCTTCTCTTCCTCCGCAATCTTGGTAACTGGTGCAGCAGAGCTGTCTTAGTGATGGGTGGTGCAGGAGAGCTGTCTTAGTGGTGGGTGGTGCAGGAGATCTGTCTTAGTGATAGCTGATGTAGCAGAGCTGTCTTAGTGATGGGTGGTGCAGCAGAGCTGTCTTAGTGTTATCTGATGCAGCAGAGCTGTCTTAGTGATAGCTGATGTAGCAGAGCTGTCTTAGTGGTGGGTGGTGCAGGAGAGCTGTCTTAGTGATGGGTGGTGCAGCAGAGCTGTCTTAGTGATGGGTGGTGCAGCAGAGCTGTCTTAGTGGTGGGTGGTGCAGGAGAGCTGTCTTTAGTGATGGCTGATGTAGCAGAGCTGTCTCAGTGATGGGTGGTGCAGCTGAGCTGTCTCAGTGATGGGTGGTGCAGCTGAGCTGTCTTAGTGATGGGTGGTGCAGCTGAGCTGTCTTAGTGATGGGTGGTGCAGCAGAGCTGTCTTAGTGATGGGTGGTGCAGCAGAGCTGTCTTAGTGATAGCTGATGTAGCAGAGCTGTCTTAGTGATAGCTGATGTAGCAGAGCTGTCTTAGTGATAGCTGATGTAGCAGAGCTGTCTTAGTGATAGCTGATGTAGCAGAGCTGTCTTAGTGATAGCTGATGTAGCAGAGCTGTCTTAGTGATAGCTGATGTAGCAGAGCTGTCTTAGTGATAGCTGATGTAGCAGAGCTGTCTTAGTGATAGCTGATGTAGCAGAGCTGTCTTAGTGATAGTTGATGTAGCAGAGCTGTCTTAGTGATAGCTGATGTAGCAGAGCTGTCTTAGTGATAGCTGATGTAGCAGAGCTGTCTTAGTGATAGCTGATGTAGCAGAGCTGTCTTAGTGTTATCTGATGTAGCAGAGCTGTCTTGGTGATATCTGATGTAGCAGAGCTGTCTTAGTGTTATCTGATGCAGCAGAGCTGTCTTAGTGTTATCTGATGCAGCAGAGCTGTCTTAGTGATATCTGATGCAGCAGAGCTGTCTTAGTGATAGCTGATGCAGCAGAGCTGTCTTAGTTATAGCTGATGTAGCAGAGCTGTCTTAGTGTTATCTGATGTAGCAGAGCTGTCTTAGTGATAGCTGATGTAGCAGAGCTGTCTTAGTGATAGCTGATGTAGCAGAGCTGTCTTAGTGTTATCTGATGTAGCAGAGCTGTCTTGGTGATATCTGATGTAGCAGAGCTGTCTTAGTGTTATCTGATGCAGCAGAGCTGTCTTAGTGTTATCTGATGCAGCAGAGCTGTCTTAGTGATATCTGATGCAGCAGAGCTGTCTTAGTGATAGCTGATGCAGCAGAGCTGTCTTCGTGATAGCTGATGCAGCAGAGCTGTCTTAGTGATATTGGATGTAGCAGAGCTGTCTTAGTGATAGCTGATGCAGCAGAGCTGTCTTCGTGATAGCTGATGCAGCAGAGCTGTCTTCGTGATAGCTGATGCAGCAGAGCTGTCTTCGTGATAGCTGATGCAGCAGAGCTGTCTTCGTGATAGCTGATGCAGCAGAGCTGTCTTCGTGATAGCTGATGCAGCAGAGCTGTCTTCGTGATAGCTGATGCAGCAGAGCTGTCTTCGTGATAGCTGATGCAGCAGAGCTGTCTTCGTGATAGCTGATGCAGCAGAGCTGTCTTCGTGATAGCTGATGCAGCAGAGCTGTCTTCGTGATAGCTGATGCAGCAGTCCAAAAATTGGTATCACTGTAATAGTGCAGGGGTATTATATTTCTACCACTGTATTTTTTTATTTTTTTTATACTTGATACTTTGATACTAAGTATCGAACTGGTATTGAGTATCGAAATAAAAAAGTTAGTATCGGTATCGAACTCAAAATTCTGGTATCGTGACATCACTAATTCCCACGTTCCGTGATCCTGACGGATCACGGACGTGGAATGCATGTACCGGAGTTCCGGCGCGCCCGGACAGCATCTGTAATTAGATGCTGGGAGCGGGGGAGACTGTATTCATAAGCGCCGCGCTGTGGTAACAGCACCGCGCGGCTGATTCATTACAGCACGGCGCTTATGAATACAGTCTCCCCCACTCCCAGCATCTAATTACAGATGCTGTCCGGGTGTAGGGGGACTCCGGCACATGCATTCCACGTCCGTGATCCGTCAGGATCAAGGAACGTGGGAATGCAGCCTTAGCAAGAAGATAAGCACATTAGAGTCTCTAGTTTGAGAAACAGATGCCTCACAGGTCCCCAACTGGCATCTTCATTAAATAGTACCCGCAAAACACCAGTGTCAACATCTACAGTGAAGAGACGGCTGCAAGATTTTGGGCTTCAAGGCAGAGTGGCAAAGAAAAAGCCATATCTGAGACTGGCCAATAAAAGAAAAAGATTAAGATGGGCAAAAGAACACAGACATTGGACAGAGGAAGACTGGAAAAAAGTGTTGTGGACAGATGAATCCAAGTTTGAGGTGTTTGGATCACAAAGAAGAACGTTTGTGAGACGCAGAACAAATGAAAAGAATACCTGACGCCATCTGTTAAGCATGGTGGAGGTAATGTGATGGTCTGGGGTAGTGATGTCACAATACCAGAATTTTGAGTTCGATACCAATACCAACGTTTTTTTTTCAATGCTCGATACCAATTCGATACTTACAAATTAAATAAATTATATTTAAAAAGAAACCCTCAATATTAGAAATGCCCCCCCCCCCTCCAACTGTCAGGTCCGTTCGAACCTATTTATGTTCCTCTAATTTTTTAACTTTAAAAAGTTGATGTTATTTACATAAAGGGACATTACATTAAGGGCTCTTTCACACGTCCCGTAAAATTGTCCGTGGTCGCGGATCAGCAACCACGGACAATTTTACGGCCCAATAAAGTGAATGTGGCCATTCACATGGTCCGTGCCGGGAGCCGTGCTGCGAAAAAATAGGACATGTCGTAGTGCGGATCGCGGCACGGATCCCCCCCTGCCACCCAGGCGCAGAGATGACAGGGGAGCATGATGTGCTCTCCTGTCATCTCATCTACTACTCACCTACTCCCTGCGCTGACTGGCTTCATCTTCACCAGAAGTGGCCTGGACTATGATACCTTCTCCTGGCAGCGTAGTCCCGGCCACTTCCAGGGAGCGCGTGTAGCCGGCCAGTGCGGGGAGTAGGTGAGTAGTAGATGAGATGACAGGAGAGCACATCATGCTGTCCTGTCATCTCTGCGGCTGGGTGGCAGGGGGGGAATCCGTGCCGGGTCACGGCACGGATAGTGTGAAAGAGGCCTAACACTTCATCTAATAGGGAAATGATGGGGGCTGTAGTCATGTAACACACACACCAGCTGTCAGGGTGATGATGGGAGCTGTAGTCATGTAACACATCAGTTATCAGGGGGATGATGAGAGCTGTAGTCATGTAACACATACCAGCTATCAGGGGGATGATGGAAGCTGTAGTCATGTAACACACACACACCAGCTATCAGGGGGGATGATGGGAGCTGTAGTCATGTAACACACACACCAGCTATCAGGGGGGATGATGGGAGCTGTAGTCATGTAACACACACACACACACACACACACCAGCTATCGGGGATGATGGGAGCTGTAGTCATGTAACACACCAGTTATCAGGGGGATGATGGGAGCTGTAGCCATATAACACACACACACCAGCTATTAGGGGGATGATGGGAGCTGTAGCCATATAACACACACACACCAGCTATTAGGGGGATGATGGGAGCTGTAGCCATATAACACACACACACACCAGCTATCAGGGGGATAATGGGAGCTGTAGTCATGTAACACACCAGTTATCAGGGGGATGATGAGAGCTGTAGCCAAGTAACACACACACACACACACCAGCTATCGGGGATGATGAGAGCTGTAGTCATGTAACACACACACCAGCTATCAGGGGGGATGATGGGAGCTGTAGTCATGTAACACACACACACACACCAGCTATCGGGGATGATGGGAGCTGTAGTCATGTAACACACCAGTTATCAGGGGGATGATGGGAGCTGTAGTTATGTAACACACCAGTTATCAGGGGGATGATGGGAGCTGTAGCCAAGTAACACACACACACACACCAGCTATCAGGGGGATGATGGGAGCTGTAGTCATGTAACACACACCAGCTATCAGGGGGATGATGGGAGCTGTAGTCATGTAACACACACACACCAGCTATCAGGGGGGATGATGGGAGCTGTAGTCATTAACACAAACACACCAGCTATCAGGGGGGATGATGGGAGCTGTAGTCATGTAACACACACACACCAGCTATCAGGGGGATGATGGGAGCTGTAGTCATGTAACACACACACCAGTTATCAGGGGGATGATGGGAGCTGTAGTCGTGTAACACACACACACCAGCTATCGGGGAGGGAGCTGTATTCCTGCTGTCAGGGCATGGTGACCACTGACCCAGCAGGGTGACCTGGATTTGGGCAGCAAGGTAAACTGCAGGATGCAGACCCCCCCTTCCCAGTGAGAGCCAGGCCGACCCCCTCTTCACCTCTCTCACATAGCTGATGTCCGCCCCGGGAGTGTCTTGTTGGCCCCGGCCTGCCGCCCCCTCACAGTCCTGTGGCCCCCACCTTACAGTGCTGTGCAGCCAGAT
Source organism: Dendropsophus ebraccatus (assembly GCF_027789765.1). NCBI lineage: Eukaryota > Metazoa > Chordata > Amphibia > Anura > Hylidae > Dendropsophus > Dendropsophus ebraccatus. The sequence continues at coordinate 88,327,653 of NC_091456.1, forward strand.
GTAGTGGCCGCATCTCCTCCCCGCCCTCAGCCTTATGCTCTGCTCTCCTCTTCAGGAAGCGCCCGCCGCTGTCCCTCTGCAGCCGCCGACCCCCTGCTTTTGACCCTTTCACTAAAGGGTAAATGACTGCCGGATGCAGTCATTAGTAGCGGGGGTCTGCTACACACAGTAGCCGACCCCCGCTACATAGGGAGCAGGTTAGGAGAGGGGGATAATGCCGCTGTCAGTGTGACAGCGACATCTAAACAGTTAAATAGCCGGCACATACGATCGCTGTGTGCCGGCTATTGGAAGTTAGCGCCGCCGGGAGTGGAGAGAGGGAGGGCGGGTGGACAGAGGAGGTGACACCAGGGGGGCCACGCAGAGCACATGGCAGGCACTCAGCTCACTGCCCGCCATGTCTTCTGCTCTGTACTTTATGATAAGCCGCTCTGCTGCGCGGCTTATCATAAAGTATCGAATACCAGGAAATCCTGGTATCGAACCGAAAATATGCCCCGAAAATCGATAGTAGAATCGATTTTTCGGTGCATCGTGCATCCCTAGTCTGGGGTTGCTTTGGTGCTGGTAAGGTGGGAGATTTGTACAGGGTAAAAGGGATTCTGAATAAGGAAGGCTATCACTCAAGTTTGCAACGCCATGCCATACCCAGTGGACAGCGCTTGATTGGAGCCAATTTCATCCTACAACAGGACAATGACCCTAAACACATCTCCAAATTGTGAAAGAACTATTTACAGCAGAAGCAGGCAGCTGGTATTCTATCGGTAATGGAGTGGCCAGCGCAGTCACCAGATCTGAACCCCATTGAGCTGTTGTGGGAGCAGCTTGACCGTATGGTACGCCATAAGTGCCCATCCAACCAATCCAACTTGTGGGAGCTGCTTCTAGAAGCGTGGGGTGCAATTTCTCCAGCATACCTCAACAGATTAATAGCTAGAATGCCAAAGGTGTGCAATGCTGTAATTGCTGCAAAAGGTGGATTCTTTGACGAAAGCAAAGTTTGATGTAAAAACAATGTTATTTCAAATACAAATCATTATTTCTAACCTTGTCAATGTCTTGACTCTATTTTTTTTATTCATTTCACAACGTATGGTTGTGAATAAGTGTGACTTTTCATTGAAAACACAAATTTGTTTGGGTGACCCCAAACTTTTGAACGGTAGTGTAATTAGCTGCAGCTCTGCCCAGCAGTAAACGGCAGTTGGGAGCCTTAACAACCAATAGGATTACTACTTTCATTTTCATAAGGATCTGGAATCTGAATGGCTGCTAGGGCCAGCTGCCTCACAACAGATCCACAGAAATAACTGGTAGACCCCCTACTCTATCTATACAGTACAGGTATACAGGACCCCCTACTCCATCTATACAGTACAGGTATACAGGACCCCCTACTCCATCTATACAGTACATGTATACAGGGCCCCCTACTCCATCTATACAGTACATGTATACAGGGCCCCCTACTACTTCTATACAGTACAGGTATGCAGGGCAGTATTACCAGCTGCTGCTGCCCTAAGCACTAAACCTGAAGATGCGCCATCTTCACTCACTAATTAGTATCATGATAGATTGGTAGATAATAGCTCCAGACGTCACATTTAACACTGCCACACCAGGCCTGACCAATACCGCCTTACTGTGACTGGATAACACCGCCATACCAGACCTGACCAATACCGCCATACTATGACTGGATAACACTGTCATACCAGACCTGACCAATACCACCATACTGTGACTGGATAACACCACCATACCAGACCTGACCAATACCACCATACTGTGACTGGATAACACTACCAAACCTGACCAATACCACCATACTGTGACTGGATAACGCCACCACACCAGACCTGATACCACCATACTGTGACTGGATAACACTGTCATACCAGACCTGACCAATACCGCCATACTATGACTGGATAATACTTCCATACCAGATCTGACCATTACCGCCATACTGTGACTGGATAACACTGCCATACCAGACCTGTTCAATACCGCCATACTGTGACTGGATAACACTGCCATACCAGACCTGACCATTACCGTCATACTGTGACTGGATAACACTGCCAGACCTGACCAATACCGCCATACTGTGACTGAATAACACCACTATACCAGACCTGACCAGTACCAAAGTCTGAACGGGAGGGTACTGCCCCTCTGCAAGGTGCTACCCTAGGCACCAGACCATGGGTGCCTAATGGTAAATACGACCCTGCAGGTATACAGGACACTACAGATGTACAGGACCCCAAAACTATACACTACAGGTGCACGGGACCTACACCAACTATATACTACAGGTATACAGGACCCCAAACTTTACACTACTGGTATACAGGACCGCAAACTTTACACTACAGGTATACAGGACCCCAAAACTATACACTACAGATATACAGGACTTCCACCAACTATATACTACAGGTATATAGGACCCCAAATTATACAGTACAGGTATACAGGACCCCAAAACTATACACTACAGGTATACAGGACCTCCACCAACTATATACTACAGGTATATAGGACCCCAAACTATACACTACAGGTATACAGGACCCCAAAACTATACACTACAGGTATACAGGACCCCAAAACTATACACTACAGGTATACAGGAACTCCACCAACTATATACTACAGGTATACAGCACCTCCACCAACTCTATACTACAGGTATACAGGACCCCCAAACTTTACACTACAGGTATACAGGACCTCCTTCAACTATATACTACAGGTATACAGGACCCTTAAACTATACACTTCAGGTATACAGGACCCCTGAACTATATACTACAGGTATACAAGACCTCCACCAACTATACATTACAGGTATCCAGGACCCTCAAACTATATACTACAGGTATACAAGACCACCGCCAACTATACATTACAGGTATACAGCACCAACTATTTACTACAGGTATACAGAACCCCCGAACTATACAGTACAGGTATACAGGACCTTCACCAACTATACACTGCAGGTATATAGGACTTCCCAAATGATACAGTACAGGTATACAGCCTTCCCCCAACTATGCACTACAGATATGCGAGACCCCTAAAAACTATACACTGTAGGTATACAGAACCCCTCCAACTATGCACTACAGGTATACACTAATTACACTGATTAACTCAGATGAAACAATACCTTTAGATTGGCCTCCTGGGCACCTTAGTACAAATCATATTAACACACTGACACTTTATACCCAGGCAGCGTCGGGTACACTTTCTAGTATGTAGTATTTGTATATTTGTAGTGCTAGTTATGGTTCTATGCCTCATGCCTGGATAGAAACTGGTTTGTGGACTTCTCTGGTTTTACATTCACAAAATGATAAATTCTATTTGATCCTGCTGCTCCTCCCTAGCAATATTTTTGCAGTTTTCTTCTGCTTACTATTCAGGATAAATATGATAACTTTATTCTATGCGTCTTTGTGACTGTAGTGATACTAAATGTATATTTTTACATTTGCTTAATGAAAGCATGTTTTATTGAAAAACATTCTCAAATGTCTCTGGATTCAGAAAGCAACATGTTTCTTTTTTGTAGAATGTCTTGTACTTTTTATTGGTTAGTATTCCAAAGCATACCCACAGTATACTAACTGTGGCTTTATCTGTTGCTATAGGCATTAAAGCACTAATAGATATAGCCACTGTAGGTTGTAAAAAGAGTAAATACTTTACAAGTGTTGTCCTTAATAATGTAGTGCAGGCCAAAGCTATACAGCACACAACTTGCTCCAATTTCCTAATATGCTCTTTGTCTAAAATAGTGATCTTATGGTCATGGCCATAAGAGGGTGGTATGTTTTTTCTCCTATAGATCATCTATATATGATACATACATAGATCTTTATAGAATGTCTTCCTAAGAAGTGCAAAGATATGTGGTTAAATAAAAAAAAATCTCCATAAATAGTAACCCTACAATACATAATCTATAAGCAAGAGTGGCGCTGAATTTGGGTAAAAAGGCAGACTTTTTTTAAGTTTCTGATTATTAATCATGTTATAACACGCCTAATATTCTGCAGAGTATCAATGTGCATTGTGAAGCACAATGAGAGAGTAGTCATCCCAATATACTCTCTTATTCTTAGATTGAATAACTTTTCCAATATCTCTGTTCTTATTAACAGCAGCTTTGTGTTGGTGACAATGTACCAGTTCAGCAGCTAACTGGATTTCATGGGAAATTTGATCCTCCATCTTAGTATAATTGCTTTTCTAAATTAGATGCCAATTCCTGTACTCAGGGAAAAGCTCCCATTACATCTGTAAGAATTCTTCACGTCTGAGTAGCTGCAGCACAGGAATTTATCCTAAGCCCTAGAATGACATGTGTGATGTCTAAGTCTCTTGTTAGAAAGGCTTTATTTTTGTAGACAGATTCATGCGAGCACTTCTGATCTAGCAGCCTTGACTGAATTCTCTGAAAACAAGCCATACTTTAAATGTGGCAAATTACTAGGATGCCGAGTACAAATTCTCTGCAGAGAAGACAGCACTAGCAGCACAGGCACAACAAGCAATTCATAACTAGAGTAGGCAGCCCTGGTGGCTTGATACCTGCTTCCCATTCGATAGCTGGTTGCAGATTACTTCAGCAGTAAGTAGGTCAGTGACATTCTGCTGGATACTTGTTCCCAAAGCCCTCAGGAACTTTTTTTTTTTCTCTGAATTTTATTTTTAATGGACAGATGGAAGATGAATTCAGTCATCACAAAGAAACACATTTTCCTGCACATACTCATTACACAATTTTGTTCAGGTTCATGGCCATTTGGGACATCATTTTAATAGGTTTCTATATGATTAACCCGCTTACATTGCAGTGATTTGCAATTTTTTGTTTTTGTTTTTTCTTACTTGTCTTGTAAGAGCTATACGAGGGCTTGTTTTTTAGGGGAAAAAGTTGTACTGACAAATTTGCATCTATATGTGTTGACTTCTTAAACAAGCATTCTATTCATACCTGTGTAACGGTGGTCCATTGGATGATCTTTGTTTAAAAAAAAAAAAAAAAAAAAGTTTTTTTATTCTCTAGCACAGTGTCATAGAGGCGTGCCCACCCAGCTCTCCAGCTGCCATCTGTATGCTGCCCTGCCTCCTCACTAAATGATTGACAGCCAGCTCATCTTCAGCTGTGTGGGACAAAGATAAGCCGGCTGTCAATCATACACAGACAAAGATAAGCCGGCTGTCAATCATGCAGTGAGAAGGAGGGGCAGCTTGGAGATGGAACAGGGACGGAGAGTGGGGCAGGCATCAGCAGTGTCACTGTCAGATATTTTTTCACAGAGATCATCCACAGAACCAGCAATATACAGGTATAAATAGATTGCTTGCTTAAAGGGGTACTTCTTTCAAATCAACTGGTTTCAGAAAGTTATATAGATTTGTAATTGACTTCTATTTAAAAAATCTCAAGTCTTACTATACTTCTCTGCTGCTGGAGATTTTTAAATAGAAGTTAATTACAAATCTATATAACTTTCTGACACCAGTTGATTTGAAAGAAAAAGATTTTCGCCGGAGAACCCTTTAAGACATAACTAGTAACAGTCAGCGCTTATATATGCAGTGGCCCGGGGCTGCTAGGTGTAGTGTATCTGGGGCCAGAAGTGATATTTGCCCACCCCTGGATATACTGACACACGGATTCTTGGTTTTAGGACAGGTGTAGTGCAGTAGTAAACATTTAGGCCCAGATAATGTAAACAAGGAAAGTCTGTACTGCAATCAAGTCTCAAATGCAATACACATAATACAGTCTCTTTCTCTAGTACAAGTGCCAACAATACAGTAGATAACACTTGTGCTGACTGAGATCCCTTAGATTGGGAGACTTTGGGTATATATTTGAATAGGCTTTAAGAATACTCTACACCTAGTCACTGTTAGATATATTGGGAGGACTTGACTTTCAGTGGTAGTGGGATACTTAAGAGAAGGGGGACTTATGCAGACCGTAATCAACTAGAGAGCTCTGACCACCTTGGAAGTGGCTATAAACAGTACCTGCATCCACAGGGAGGAACGTCCGCCTTTTGCTATCTTGTGGGCACTGAGTGACACATGATCAGGAATGCAGGCCCCAAATCCAGGTAAGCTAGCCATCGGGGTGACCCCTTTTGGAATCCTGGCCCTGGCAACTAAGTTCTCAGTTCGACAGGGATTGTATCTTGGTCAGCTTACAAATGAAACTTCTTATAGGGTAAAACACATAATTAAACAGCATTTAAACCATATATTACTTTGGCTTCAGCTGTACCTTACTATTGTGCTAGGAAACGGTGACACCAAGTGGTGGGAGCTACATACTACAGACTTCAATCTCAGAGCATATAATACATACACAGTACCGACCTATACTTGCTTACACAGAAGCAGTGGACACCCACTCTGGGACACTGCATATATGCATATACATGCTGTCAATTTTCCTTTAATAGCGCCCTGCATTTTACAATATACCGTAATGTATTATTACTGTGCATGGCAAAAAAAAAAATCATTTGTAGGGTGAAGTAGGAAAAACAATATAAAAAGAAAACAGAGCTCACCCAGCAGGTTACAGAGGCTATAGAAGAAAAATGAATCAACACTTTTAGTAAAGCCCTATCAAGACGTTTTCTTTTTCACCGTAATAAGTAAAGCCATGGTGGGGAATTTGCTGAGTCTGATAGCTGCGATTTTTCTAACTAGTTTTAGCCATTTGTACTTCTGCATTGCATTTATGTCTAACAAATAGGTAAAATATACCTAATTCACCTGGTCCGGAACAGACATAGCCTTGCACCAGCAGATGTGATTTTTTTAATTGTTTGCACAGATGATAAATAAGGCGCATTATACAGTGGCCTTATACAGTGTATATTTTGGCCAATACTACAAAAAGAAGAATACTAAAATAATTGCAGCGAATAAATATTCAACCGGTAAATACTGAAAAATAGGCACAAACTCTGTATGTTCACCTAAAAATATGTGTAAAAACCATGATACTTATCCCCCATGGTGTTTGTCTTTTTAGACATTAATTATAAAGCATTGTTTTGCTTCTTTGAACTTATAAGGTAGATTGATATGTAGACCTGAACTGTAATGTACAATTTTTATTTTTAAATTTTTATGTAGACAGAAAAATAAAATTCAGTAGAATATACAGGTGTGACAGCTGTCCTGTCTTCCCTGGCACAGATAATTAGCTTTGATTCAGTGGGCTTCTCACAGAGTGATTAAAATGAGCTCAGGACACCTTGGCATCAAAGTGTGATGAATCATGCACCTACATTCAGAATAGCAGGAAGGTCTGAGAGTGGCTAATTAGGAACAATGGTTATACATAGATACTAGACCAAGATATCCATAAATGGGCTATTAATATCTCTACAACAGAAACTATGCCAAATTCTATGTAGTTTAAGATAGTTGGTAAACTATGACAGGCATTGGTATATGAGCTATAGGTACTGTGTTTCCTCAAAAATAAGGCAGTGTCTTATGTTAATTTTTGCTCCCAAAGATGACCTATGTCTTATATTCAGGGGAAGTGTTCTTTTTCCATGAAGAAGAATTCACGCTCATTGTCGAACATAAAAAAAAACATTTATTATATAGCGTATAGTAGTTGTCATAGTATATAGTGGCAGAGGGTGGCGGTGGGGGTCTTATGTTCGGGGGATGACTTATTTTGAGGGGGATGTCTTATTGTAAGGTAGCCTGTAACTCCTCCACTATGCCTTATTTTCGGAGGATGTCTTATTTTCGGGGAAGCGGTAGACATGAAATAAGCTCACCACTGTAGACAAGAAATATGAAGAATAATGTGCATAGGTATCAAAATTAATTCAATAAAATGAACACTGATTTGATCAAAATATGTTATATTGGAATAATACTTTAAAGGAAAAAAGAATTGAACAGAGGGTGAAGAAGAAGAAAAGGGAGAGGGAAATGAATGAAAAACAGATATTGGTGTTGAGGTCATAGGGATCAAGTGTGGAATCAGGGGGTGGGGGGTCTGTCCTAGCAACCAAAAGTAAGCAAGTGCACCTAATATCGATATAAAAAAAATTATCTTGGTTTATAATGCACACTTTTATGCACCAAACTGTGTCTTTTATGCTTTGTAAATGTGGATTTACCCTTTTTTGGGATTGCTTTCCAATGTATTACATGTATCCAATGGTACTGATATGCACTTCAAGATAGCTTTAACTAAAGAGAGAAATTGGTGGGTTAGACCAGTGCTCCCCAACACATTAGGACTGAAGATTACCCATACGAAGAACACCTGTGATAATACCTGATGCACCGAGTATAATTATATCACCTGTGAAATACTAAAGAGATCCTCAAGACATGACCTGTTGGTGGGCATTGAGGACTGAAATTAGGCTATATTTACACGTTCCATGCACATTCTTTAACAATGGAATGGACTTTGGAGTTCCCGGCATTATAATGAATGATGATGCCAGTTACGGAATGTACATGGAAGGTGTAAATGTAGCTGTAGGACAGTTTTTGTTTATACAAAGGTAAAGAAAGTCCCTAAGGGCCAGGTGACTTTTATGTCTGAGATTTTGTGTAAGCTGTAAAAAATTGCTTGTCTGACAGAGGGATAAGCCCAAACAGCTTGGTCAGGCATAGCACAGTCATAACTTACCTACAAATTGTACAAAATAAAATACATAATAACATGGCATTTGGTACAATAACAGAACAGCAAAATAAGTTGATTCAGATAATCACAACGCATGTGGCCACCAAGATTATCAGAAAATGCTTATAAGCAGCTGTAGTGTTCAGAAAATGTGGTACAGTGGGGGACCAACACAACACATATATATATATATATATATATATATATATATATATATATATATATATATATATATATAATTTTTTATCTTAGGCTCCTAGACTGCCAACTTTTAATGACTGGGTGAGAAAGATTGGAATAGGGATTGTTGACTACTGAGAAACTGCGTGAGCTCCAAATGGTTATAAATACTGGGTTTGTTCTCTGCGCCTCCAAGGAATAGGGAGAGTGGAGAAGGTTCTGAAGTTAAGACTGTTCACAAGATGTCTACAAGGTTATTCTAAAGTATTCAGACAATTCCTTGAAACCAGTTTTGCTGTATCTTCATATTGGCAGCTAAGTTATACAGTTTAACGTTGGTTACAGGCACGTAACTAGAAAGGACTGGGCCCTATAGAAAACTTTTGACTGGGCCCCCTTCTCCCCCCCCATCCCACTTTAGGTAATCCCCCTGTTGGTTAGCCCTCCGCCCAGTAGATAGCATATGTTAGGCATCTCTCCTGGTATCCCCCCCCCCCCCCCCGTAGATAGTGTCCCCAAAAATAGGCATCTCCCCTAGTAACCTACCCCCAATACATAGTGTCTCCCTGGGTAGTATGATAACCGCTCAGGAGGCCCAGTGTATTGCAGGGATGGGCCCCATAGCAGTCGCTGCAATGGTGGTAATTAGGCCCCTGGTTTGTGAGATTTATGCCAAATTTGGGCTGTAATGCCTCAAAATATAATGTTCTAATCATAGTATTTAAAAGTTTTTTGTCCTTAGTTTTATTTATTTATATTGACAGAAAATGTCATCCGTGAAAACCAGTGGGGTGGAGTGGACATCCGAAGAGGTGGTGACCCAGTTCTCAGAAGTAACCTTATATGCTGCGGCTATTCTGACGGAGTGGTTGTGGGAGAGCGAGGCAAAGGTCTTATTGAAGGAAACACCATATATGGTAACCATATGTTCTAGATTATGTAATACCACATTGGGCACCCTGTGCCGGCGCCGGTTCATTCATGGTAAAAAAAGAAAAGTGATGTACCCTTTGCTTTAAAATATAAATATTTATGTATTCTGGGGATTAACTTTTTATGTTTAACTTCTCTGTGCCAGCAATACGTATATATAAGTGGGCTGATGTGAAGGGGTGAACTGAGCTGGCTCAATAGCTGAGCCCACTCCATAGACATCAGGAGTTGGTTACTATGTGTAACAGACCCCTTGAGCCTAATGACTGACACTGGTGATCCTGCTTATGGCAGTGATTTAACTCTTTCAATGCCACTATGTAATGGGATCACAGCATTGAATGAAGTGAATAACAGGTGCCACAAATGTCAAATGATCAAAATGATCAAAAATGATCAAATGATCAAAATGATTGTGGAGCGCCGATGGCTTATTTCCATACTTACTTTCCAATGCTGACAAAGAGCCTCTGCTGATAGAGACAGGACCAGGGCTCCATCAGAATGGCAGAAGTAAGGAAGGCAAGTAAGTAAGTATAGCTCCCCCCCCCCTTCGTTTAACCATCTGCCAAATTAAAGAGAATTTTTAAAGCACCCGGGCCTTATCTGAGGTGCTGACAGTGTGCTGTAGTTGGTGGTCCCCTAGTAAGTATGTTACCTTTTGATAATTTGTCTTTGGGGTGGATTATGAGCAATCTCATTTCGCCTACTGTAATGAAAAGTCAAAGAGGAGTTATGGCTCAGCATTTGTACTGCACTCTGGCACGCCTAACCACTCCATCCTACCTCTTTATAAATAATTTCTGCTTCCCAGCTTCCTGCTTACTCATGCTGTCTGCCACTGTCTCAGAGTGTTTATTTCAGACATAAACTGCCTACAGAGGACTGATCTGCAATCAGTCTGTGTTGAAGCCATGGCCTAGGGGTAGATCTCCTGTCTAGAGACCAATAGCATTTTCTCCAGGTTCAGTTTCCTTGATAGAAATGAAAACAATTTTTTTTTCCTTTTTTTTTTTTTTTTTCTTTATTTTATAATCTTTAAAAGTGCAAATAATTACCAGTCTGGTCCAAATTAGTTTTAAAATTCTATTTATTATACAATGTTGAGGGGAAAAAAAAACTATATTTCATTTCCATCAGCGAAACCTGTTTTAGGTCCCTAGACAGATGATTTACCCCTTAGACCATGGCTTCTACAGTTTAAATGATTGCAGATCAGTCTTCTGTAGGCAGTCTATATCTGAAATAAACACTCTCGGACACTGTTTGACAGTATGAGCAAGCAGGAGGCAGAGGGAGGAGGATGGAATGCTGAGGTGTGCCAGACTGCAGCACAAACACTGAGCCACAACTTCTATTTGACTCTTCATTACAGCAAAAGACCCAAGATTGCACATAATTCACTTCACAGATAAATTACCAAAAGATAACATGGTCACAGGGGGACTGCCAGCTACAGCAAACTGTCAGCCCCTCAGGTAGGGTCCGAGTACTGACAGATTCCATTTAAATATACAAAGTTACTCCTAGAATACCTTAGTTGTGCATCCAGATCTTTTACTTCTATTTTGGCTAGGTCCACTTTGGCCTCCTCCCTAATAACAGTAGCTTGCAGATACCTACGTACCTACCTTATGGATAACTATAAAAATCACTTTTGAAATATAGGAGTGATATTGACACACAGAGTTTCTGGCTAATATGGTACTACACCATTTTTTTTGCTGTACATCATGTTAAAATATAATCGTTTTGGTGAACTAATGTTTTATTAGTTGCTGCCAATCATCCAAACACTTCCCTAACATATATCTATTTCCCGCGTTCCTGCCCGGTATACTCCACAAACGTACTTTGATAAAGTCCTGCGCTGTGTGACAATTTGGCTCAACTACTCATTTGGGTGTTTTCTCTGGCCAAAGTAGTCATGGTCCATGGGGGCTGGCCAGCAATATAATCACGCCTCACAATTCACAGTGCTGTATCTTTTATATATACTGTTTTGTGATTTCACACAATATTTTCATTATGAAATGTTGCCAGGCTCATACAGGAAAAGTTGTCAATCCCTGGGTGGTGGGCAGAAAGATGCAGAACTCATAGGCGCTCCCTGTCTTGAAGCTTATTTTCTATTTGTCACCTTTTCTAGTAAATGACATCATAGCAGTTTATTTATAGCTGATCAATAGCTCTTTGAGAAGCTGTATTGTGTGCAATGAATAGACAGCAGACTTACTACACTGTGAATACATGTTCACTTCATCTAGCATGCCTGTGGGATCCCAGAGGAAGATTTCCTCCCTTTACCTGCAGCAGTTCTCTCATCTGTATAACTGTCTTTAGGATATAAACCTTGAAAACATTTATAGAATAATATTATGTATATAACCAGTTGGTTCTAAAGAAAGCAAGATTCAGCCCTTTAGGGCACACGCACACAAAAACCTTACCCACTACCCACCACAATGCATTGAAAAAAAGAATAAAAGGGGCTGTGGCCTAATCACTAGCCAGATTTACTAGCTCAGAGCTAGAGAGGCACTGCAGTGCCTGATTCATTGAGAGGGGTATACTTCTTCTGTGTCCTCTGTATACTCAACGACCACCCTGTCCATAAGAGTGCCAAGCATGGAGGAGCATGTGACTATTCCCCTCCCTATGTGTCCTCTATGATGAGAACACATAGGGAGATTCTCCAGCTGAGTGCGCCCAAGGCTGCGATTGATTAAAAATGTTGCCTTAATAGGAGTGAGATCACACTGCTGTGAGCAAATGATTCCCAGGTGAGATTCCCCCCCATAACAATGTGACTGATCTGTAGGACCCAGTAATAATGCTCAAGAAATAAAAGATAATAACTCCTACCCCCCTCCATAGTCAGTAATAATGTCGGCTTCCCCTATGATAAGTCCCCCTTTCCTAGTAATAATGCCCCCTGTAGCAAATATTAATGCCCTCTTCCCAATAATACCAGCCCCTGGTAAAACTAACTGCACTTCTACGCGTTTCAAGAGTCCCGACTCTCTTTTTCTTCTTGAAAAAGAGAGCCGGGACTCTTGAAACGCGTAGAAGTGCAGTTAGTCTTCTGACCCTTACCAGGATGCGTTGCTACTGTTGTGTCGTCACGCAGTCTGTCGTGACTAAATCCACCGTTCGGCAGGACTATGCACGCTACCGGCCGGAGCACGCCACCTGCCTGAACTCTACAGCCATTCCTCTGGGTACTATACTAAATGTTATATGCAAGTCTCAAGACTAGGAATTCCTCATCTACCTACTATCCTCGAGTGGACTACTACGCACACCATCTGTAAAATCATCATCTCACTATAGGAGCGAGTCTTCCACATCTACAAGCGGGAGCAGGTCAGTTTGTGATACAAGCTTATACTTCAATATCGCTTCACACTATTGTGATAAACATCAACCCTTTTGTTTTCACAATATAGGGTGCACACTTAGTATATAATTTTGTTTGCCGATACTCTGCACAGCACGGAATGGCGCTAATTTTTGTAATAGTATTCCTTTACTAACGGCGCGCAGATATCCGTATTGTCCTAGTTCGCTGCTACACACTACTACTGTCCCAGGATCCTGACTGGCAGCGCTGGTAGTTTTCTGCTATATTTATCAATTATATAGTAGCCAGGCCATCCTCTGTGCAATTATATAGTAGCCAGGCCATCCTCTGTGCAATCATACAGTAGTCAGGCCATCCTCTGTGCAATTATACAGTAGTCAGGCCATCCTCTGTGCAATTATATAGTAGTCAGGCCATCCTCTGTGCAATTATACAGTAGTCAGGCCATCCTCTGTGCAATTATACAGTAGTCAGGCCATCCTCTGTGCAATTATACAGTAGTCAGGCCATCCTCTGTGCAATTATATAGTAGTCAGGCCATCCTCTGTGCAATTATATAGTAGTCAGGCCATCCTCTGTGCAATTATACAGTAGTCAGGCCATCCTCTGTGCAATTATACAGTAGTCAGGCCATCCTCTGTGCAATCATACAGTAGTCAGGCCATCCTCTGTGCAATCATACAGTAGTCAGGCCATCCTCTGTGCAATTGTATAGTAGTCAGGCCCTCTTCTGTGTCCCCATATAGTAGTCAGGCCCCTTCCTCTGTGCAATCATACAGTAGTCAGGCCATCCTCTGTGCAATTATATAGTAGTCAGGCCCTCTTCTGTGTCCCCATATAGTAGTCAGGCCCCTTCCTCTGTGCAATCATAGAGTAGTCAGGCCATCCTCTGTGCATTCATATAGTAGTCAGGTCCTCCTCTGTGCAATCATATAGTAGTCAGGCCATCCTCTGTGCAATCATATAGTAGTCAGGCCATCCTCTGTGCAATCATACAGTAGTCAGGCCATCCTCTGTGCAATTATACAGTAGTCAGGCCATCCTCTGTGCAATTATATAGTAGTCAGGTCATCCTCTGTGCAATCATACAGTAGTCAGGCCTTACTCTGTTCCCATGTAAGCATCTTACATGTGTGAACAGTGAACCCCAAGTATAAATGCAGAAGTGCAATATTTACACAGTAAGGGTAGCTTCACATGTAGTGTATTGCAGCAGATTTCATGCTGTGAGTTCCATAGTGAAATCTGCTGTGATATTCTGTACTGTTAATAACCTATCGCTCTGCATTCTCACAGCAGATTTTCACTCCGCTGTGGCCATTGCCCACTTAACCCAGCAGTTGTCAGGCATTAAACAAGCCAATACTTTACCTGTCCTCGCTCCTGCCGGCTTCTCCAGCACTCGGGTCACTGACAGCCAATCAGTGCACTGTCCTGCCGCCGCCACTGATGTCAGCGACCCGAATGCTGGAGAAGCCGGCAGGAGCGAGGACAGGTAAAGTATTGGCTTGTTTAATGCCTGACAACTGCTGGGTTAAGTGGGCCATGGCTACATTCACACAGCGGAGTGAAAATCTGCTGTGAGAATGTGAGGTTATTAACAGTACAGAATATCACAGCAGATTTCACTATGGCACTCGCAGCATGAAATCCACTGAGATATGGTACACAGCTACCCTAAACAAAATACAGTATGTTGACCCACAGCACATCTGACACATACAGCAAATACATTATATTATCCATATACAGACACAAACTGCACATCACATCAAGAAACAGGATATACAGAATATAACAGTGCATTATAGTCCTGCATCATCATGTGGCCCTTAAACTACTAACTACAATTCTCAGGGTGCATTGACAGCTACCATGCTGGGAGTTGTAGTTAACAGTTTGAGAAGGAACACGTTTATAATGCTGGAGGGTCACAGGCTGCAGCAGGGGCTATCAGGGAATAAAGATTTAGTTCATAGAGGTCACCGAGCGGTGACCCGTGTCCAGGGGCCGCTCTGCTTAAAACCGCACTTACACTCACAGATGTGCGGCAAGCATGGGGCAGTTCGCAAGGACAGACGCATCTCCCAGTGACTGTTCTCAGGGGGGGGGTTGACGCTAAATGGAGGAAGCCTCAGACTACCAATGATCCAGGCCATTTAGATGCTGCGTGTTTTGACAGCGGCATTTAAATTGTTAAGTAGTCTGCACGGAGCATAGCTCTGTGCCGGCTACTAGCGGTGGCCCCCTAGCTCCCGATAGCAGACGGGGGCTGCCCGGTGTAGAGAGGGGTCATGTAGTGACCTCTTTCTATAGTTCTTTACCGGGAAGGGGTTGACAGCAGGACAGATCCGGGAGGTATGTCAGGCTGGAAGCAGAGGTGTCCGGGGGAAGCGGTGGGACTGAGGTGCAGCAGGGAGAGGATTGCAGCAGCATAAGTGAGGGGGTGAGGTGGCGGCTGGTGATAGTGATATGCAGGGGGCTGCAGTCAGTGGGTGATGTTGGCGCCAGGAAATTGCTGAATGATAGCAATGTCCTGGCGCCAAAAGCAAACTTTCTCTTTTCTGTTTTTTTCCCACGTACCCCCTCAACCTGCGACATCCTGCAGGTTGAAAAACCCTGCTCTATAGACTTATACAGGGTCAGTGGTGGACACCGGGGGCGGGGCACGGTCACATACTCCTTCATGCTTGGACATCTTATGGATAAAATCACCATTCAGCACACAGACCAGGAGGGTAAAAAACACTGCAGCCAGATGCTGTAAGTCAATAGGAAGTTATAAAATGTAGTACAGTGCATTTTTATAAACGTTATATTTCTTTTGGTTGGGATGGGTTTTTGGGGGTCCGTGGTGTTTCTTTTTGTTCCTATAGAAAGAAAATGCTTTCAAACAGTCTGGAGGAAAAATAAATTACTAAAAAAGTACCCATGCAATTAAATTCTTTTACAATCCAAAAACTGTATGAAGGTAACCTAAAGTAGTGTTATATTTCAGTAGCAGTTTGTGACCAGAGCTAGCACTGGGACGACAAGAATAATGAACATGGAGGCGTTCTTAGGCAGCTACATTTTGTCTAGACAGTGATTGCATTAGGTTGTCCTCTGTCACGCTGAGCAAGCCTTATTTTCGCAGATGAACAAATAACACATGCTGTCAAATGATAGTTATAATACATTTCCTGAATGATCAGACCAGAGCCCGGGCTTACTGTTTTTAGTGTGGGCTGAAACAGAATGTTCAGTTTCGTGTAGTGGCAGTAAAAACATGGGAAATTGTTCAGCCACTGTATTTCCAGACCTCCTATTACCAGAATACAAGTACTTTAAAGAGTGTAATTTAGTAACAGCGAAGGGAAGTACAAGGGCAGAAGAGTGTTCTTTTAGTGGGTAAAACAATAGGTACCCATACAGAAAAGGTGCTTGAAGAAAATGGCAGTGAGCTATAAAAATTGTCTTTTAAATGGTATCAGGTTAAAAGAAAAAAAATGCTATTTTGGTGGCCCTGTCAACCTAGCAGGAACATCTAGCATTCGAACATCACAACAGATGAAAAAATGAATGAATGAATGAATGAATGGGAAAAAAATTAGGAAAAATGAAATGCATTGAGAAGCATATATTACAACCCATATATATATTGTGACAATCTGGGTGTTTCTCGCTGGGATCGCCATCTCCCAGGTCAAAGATGGTTGTCACATCACGAACTTCAGTCAGTCCAGTCAGTGCTTTATTTGTCTGTCCAAGAAAAAAATAAGACATAAGCAACACTTTGCAAATAAAATAAATCCTAGGCCATCTAGCCACTGACTGCATAACACAGCCTAGTGTTTTCCCACCCTGGGAGTCTTCACCTGGGAGCCATCATCTGGGAAGCTCTGAAGTGGGTTTTAGCACCTCGTCGTCTCTCATCGTCACCTCATCGTTCACACTACGGAATTCCCACAGATATCATCCTGTATAATCTGCTGCTCGCCTCTGCATGCTTCTGTTTGACTCTCCGCCAACAGTCCCATAGACGTGTCAGTTCTTTAATATATTTATTAGAGATTATCATAATTCTAGCATCCTCAAGTCCAATTATTTGGCATTTGAATACTGGTGGCTGAAGACGTTGGATGCAGCCCCAGGGAGTCCTGGAAAACATAGATGCAGCCTATGGCTGGGTTCACACTATGTATATTTGAGGCTGTATTTGTGAGGCTGTATAGCAACCAAAACCAGGAGTGGATTGAAAACACAGAAAGGCTCTGTTCACATAATGTTGTAATTGAGTGGATGGCCATCATTTAATGGCAAATATTTGCTGTTATTTTAAAACAACGGCTGTGGTATTGAAATAATGGCCGTTATTTACTGTTATATGGCGGCCATCCACTCAATTTCAACATTGTGTGAACAGATCCTTTCTGTGTTTTCAATCCACTCCTGGTTTTGGTTGCTATGAGGACCTGACATGAGGACCAAATACTGCCTGAAATATACATAGTGTGAACCCAGCCTATAGCTGTAAGTATTACTGGGTCAGCACAGTAAACAGAAGCAACTGCTTCTAAGAGGTTGTCACTCGGATTATGTCCAATCCTGTAAGATACAGTGAAAGCCCAGCTGTGCTGTTCCCATGTATCATTTACTAGGATCTCATGAGTACTTCCCTGTGTAGTCACACTATTCCAGTAATAAATATATCTATCTCACAGCATTAAGTAACACTTGCCTTTGATTATAGAGATTAAAGGAGTTTTCTAAGATTTTTTTTTTTTTTAAAAAAGGCTATTTTCTTGCAAAAAAAAAAATGCATATACTGTATGGTATTAAAATTCTGTTCCATTCACTTCAATAGAACTGAGGTGTAAAACCATACTCAAACTGAGGACAGGAGATGTGCTGTTTCTGGAAGAAAAAGTTTTTCTAAGTCCGAGACAACCCCTTTAAAGGGAACCTGGAACCCAAGGCAGAACCCACCCTACCTCAGGATAATGGATTATACTTACCCCCTCCTGACTGTCCCACTCCCGATGCTGGTCCCACTGTGGAGAATTCGCCACCCACTCGTCTGCAAGCTCAATATGCAAATGAGCAGAGATGAGTCCGCTGTCCATAGGAAATCACTTCCTATGGACATCAGATTCATCTCTGCTCTGTGCCAGGGTGACAGGTTCCCTTTAAAAAATTAATAAAGCAAAACACTAAACTATCGCCCTCTGTGAACCTGGCTTCAAGTGACTGTCTAAGCTTATAAAAATGTCTTCTTTTTTCCCTAGAAACAGTCCCAGTATCAAGTTCTGTAGTCAGTTGTGCAGTTGATCGTCTCAGTTGTTGATGCTTAGGAAGCATGCTGACTAACGTATATCCAACTCTTTCTAGGTAATAAAGGCTGTGGAGTATGGATAATGTCATCAAGCCTTCCCCACATCACAAGCAACCAGATTGGCCACAATAGCATCTATGGAGTTGCTGTTTTCTGTCGGAAAGATGATGCCAGTGACTATCTTGCTAACCAGGCGGGAAATGAAAATTTTAATGATGAAGGCGAAGCAGCCAGTTGGGAGAATGATTTAGATAGTGAGGATGATCGCTTCTCATCACGGAGGCCAATAAATGTAGCACTTATTGAGTCCAACAGTATTAATCACAATGGAGGTAAAGTGACAACAACACTCAATGTTTCCTATCAGACATAAATCTACTGTATAGAATAGTAGGTAGAAGGCATATCATACATACAGACATACATTTCTTACATCTTAAATAGAGATGAGTCGATCCGAACCCGAACGTTCGGTATTTGATTAGCTTGGTCTGCAGAACTTGGATAAAGCTCTAAGGTTGTCTGGAAAACATGGATACAGCCAATGAGTATATCCATGATTTCCACATAGCTTTAGGGCTTTATCCAAGTTCAGCAGCCACCGCTAATCAAATGCCGAAAGTTCGGGTTCGGATCGACTTGAGCATGCTCCAGGTTCGCTCATCTCTAATCTTAAACCAACCTAGGAGTAAGAAAAAGTGTAACACTGGTGCTAAATTGTATTCCAGTGTACCTATGCTGCTGCTGGGTAACCAAAATATGGCCCTGTAATTGTAATATACAGTGGTGCTCAAAACTTTGCATCCCCGACAGAATTTTTGCTTTCTTGTCCTTTTTTCAGAGAATATGGATGATAACACACAAACTTTTTTCCACTCATGGTTAGTGGTTGGATGAAGCCATTTACTGTCAAATTACTGTGTTTTCTCTTTTTAAATATTTATGACAACCAAAAACATCCATTGACTTTGATTAAAAGTTCACATACCCCAGTTCTTAATACTGTGTATTGCCCCCTCTAACATCAATGACAGCTTGAAGTCTTTTGTGGCAGCTGTGGATGAGGCTCTTTATTTTCTCAGACGGTAAAGCTGCCCAGTCTTCCTGCCAAAAAGCCTCCATTTCCTGTTAATACCAGGGCTGTCTTGCATGAACTGCACACTTTAGATCTCCCCAGAGTGGCTCAATGATATTGAGGTCAGGAGACTTCAGAACCTTCACTTTGTTCTGCTGTAGCCAATGACAGGTTGACTTGGCCTTAATTTTTGGATTGTTGTCATGTTCGAATGTCCAAGTACGTCCCATGCACAGCTTCCGGGCTGATAAGTGCAAATTTGCCTCTATTATTTGCTGATAACATGCTGCATTCATCTTTCCTTCATCTTTGACCAAGTTCCCTGAGCCTTTGTAGCTTACACATCCCCAAAACATCAGCAACCCACCTCTATGCTTAAAAGTAGTAATGGTGTTCCTTTCATCATAGACATCTCTCTAAATCAGGGGTCCCCAAACTACGGCTTCTTCCAGCACAGACAGCATGTATCACAGTCTGGAAGCTCACGGCTGCAGCCCCGCGGTCCCGAACTTCTGCTTGGCGATGACGTCACATGCACTGCTGAGCAGGAGAGAAGTTCGGGACCTCGGGGCTGCAGCCGTTAGCTTCCGGACTGTAATACATGTTGTCTGTGCCGGAAGAAGCTCATCCTGGACCGAAGCTGCTTAGCCCAGCCTGCCTCTGCCCCCCCAGCTTCTTCCCCCGCTGCTCTCCCTGCCTCCCAGCTTCTCCCACTGCCCCAAGCTGCTCTCCCTGCCCCCCAGCTTCTCCCCCTGCCTGTGCCCCCAGCTGCTCCCCTGCCACCCTAGTTGCCCCCATCTTCTCTCTGCCACCCTAGCTGCCCCCATCTGCTTCCCCTGCCACCCAGCTGCCCCATCTTCTCCCTGCAACCCTAGCTCCCCCTGCCCCCATCTGCTCCCCCTGCCTGTCTACCCAGCTGCTCCAATCCCCCGCCCCCCCCCCCCCCCCCCCCCCCATCTACTTTCCTGGGTAGGTGGCATTTTGCATTGGGATTTGATTGTAGTTTTTTTTTTTTTTTTTCTTTTCTTTTTTTATAGTCCGGCCCTCCGACTGTCTTAGGGAGTGGCCCCCTGTGTGAAAGGTTTGGGGACCCCTGCTCTAAATGTAAGGTTTATGGTTGCAGCCAAAAAGTTTGATTTTGGTCTCATCATTCCAAATAACCTTGTTCCAGAAGTTTTGAGGCTTGTCTCTGTGCTGTTTGGCGTATTGCAGGCGAGATACTTTGTGGCATTTGCGCAGTAATGGCTTTCTTCTGGCAATTCAACCATGCCGCCCCTTTTTCTTTAAGTGCCTCCTTATTATGCATCTTGAAACAGCCACACCGCTAGTTTTCAGAGAGTCCTGTATTTCAGGTGGGTTTTTCTTTGCATCCCGAAAGATTTTCCTGGCAGTTGTTTTGTTGGTCTACCTGACAGTGGTTTGGTTTGTACAGAGCCCCAGATTTTCCATTTGTCAATCACAGTTTGAACACTGCTGACTGGCATTATCAATTCCTTGGATATCTTTTTGCATCCCTTTCCTGTTTTATACAGTTCAACTACGTTTTCCTGTAGATCCGTTGATGATTATTTCCCCATAACTGACAATCCAGGAACATCAGTGACTGGATGAAAGATGTAAGAGTCTGTGTGGATCCCAGAAACTCACTCAGCTTTTATGCACACACACAGATTACAAGCAGCCAGGTCACAGATGAGGATGTCACCTTCAGTAGCCATTCAAACCCATTTGTGTCAACTTCTGTGCTTGTCATCAGGCCAAAATCACCAGGGTATGTGAACTTTTCATCAGGGTCATTTGGATGTTTTTAGTTGTCATTATGACTTAAAAAGAGGAAACACCGTAGTTTGACAATAAATGGCTTCACCCAACCACTAACCATGGCTGTGTAAGTATATGTAGATGTTTATAGATGTAGTTTATAAAGTGTGTGTGTGTGTATATGTATGTATATATATACTGTGCATATATATATATATATATATATAATTTTACAAAATGATTTACGTATTTACATAAAACCATCGAACCTCTTTTTAAATACAAGTAAGCTGCACATGTTTCTTATTTTTCTCAGTGGAACCTAAAAAGTTTTACAGTTAAGAGGATCTATGCATTTTTAGAAATTAAAGGATTGATGGAAATTATGGTGATTGTAAACATTATAGATGTTATGGTGTATGGGTGATTAGTGGGCAGAAACTTCTAGGACCTTAGTGATGCTAGTCCTCCAGTCCCAGCAGAAGAGTGGCTGCATACTCAGTTGTTTCTGAATCTGTCATAGACTAGAATGCGGACTGATCATGCATTGGAAGGAAAAAGAGAGGACACCTTCATTCTTGGGGGATTCCAACATTGGAGGATTCCTGTTTTGCATGGACAGACATTTTTGGCCTTTATAATTACATTTGTACTGTTGTCAGAATTGTATTACACTAAATCATTGCTTTGTATCATAAAGAGGACTATATTATATTTTAAAAAAATCTGGATCAGACCGACAAATCTTTGAATACTTGTTTACCAAGAAAATGGTTATAGAGAACCATACAAAAACGAATAGCACTGTGTATATCAGTGATTTTCAACCAGTGTGCCGTGACACATGGTCGGGTGTGCCGCGGGGAAAGTTCCCCAAACTATGGTGCCCCTGTGTTTTGTTCCCCGGCAATGCGCAGCGATCAGTAGCAGATTATAATGTGGGTGGTTGCGTGGTGCGCTGCGGTGGGCCGTGATGCATGCATCCAATCCACGTGTGCGCTACGGCCCGCCGCAGCGCACCACGCTCCCGGTCTCCGCTGATTGAAGGAGCACGTCCGAGCCCTACGGGCGGCCAGTAGGTGAGGCGGACAGCAGCGGCGACCATCTCGGAGGAGGTGAGGAGGAAGGGGGGGAGAGAAACCTGGGGATGGGGGAAAGAAACAGGGGGGAGAAGTATGGTGGAGAGACGCACAGGGGGGAGAAGAAAACAGGCCCAGGTTTCACACTGAGTGAGTATAAATACATTTAGAATCTATATTATTAACTATATGTATAATATGTACTGTTTTAGTGTCATTTTGGTTGGTGGTGTGCCCCAGGATTTTTTAAGTATAAAAAGTGTGCCGCGGCTCAAAGGTTGAAAATCACTGGTGTATATGAATGCACTGCAACTAAATTGCACATTCAGCCGTCACATGCTATCCTGTAGACAGCTCATTAGTCTATTTTGGCTGGAAAACCCCTTTGTTCCTGTTTCCCCATGTTGTTTCTTGCTCCTTAAGGCACTGAGAGGACTGGAGCCTGTGTTATTGTACACTACTCCTGGTTATGTTTTATACTTACAATGGGATTTTAAAGGGGTACTATGACATCAGGTAAAAAAAATAAACATGCTGAAGAAGCATGTCCCATTGTTTACCTGCCAGTCCCAGTTCTGAAACTACCAAAATCTATTTGTTTTGGGGTTTTTAGTTCTGCATTTTCTGGTTGTACTCCCTGGTTGAGTGGTTGTTCGGTAGTCCTGGAATGCATTGCTTTCCCTCAGCTCTTCGTCACAGTCGTCCTACCACACCTCCAGCAGTCCTGCCAGTCCTCTTTCCAAAGCTGTGGCAGAACATTTCATTTCACTGCACACTGTCACAGTGGGGCTGCAGCATCTGCTGTGTGCACTCACTGTCTGCTTTTTCTCTCTGTCGCATTATTAATCTCAAGGCAGCAAGCTGTAAATCCTTCTTCCTAAATGTCCAAATAAAGATATATATGTATATGTCAGAGAGATGGTGAAGTAGTCTGTTGATGGTAGCTGGTCTGAGATGGTAACATGAAATGGGGCTAGAGACAAGATCCAGCCAAGCCTCCTGTGACTTCAGAAGATGATGTTGACTATGGAGAAAGGAACTGGAGACCATACCCAATTAGTAGTTCTTCTATTTTCTATTTCCTGTCAAGGGTGAAACACACAAGACCACCCTGAAGCCAGTGCTATTAAGGATGTTCTGTCCATCTGTGTGGGGGGCCATAAGTTGACAGGCAGCTAAACCCTCCCAGCAATTCATTGACAGAGGTGTGATGTACAAATTCAACTTTTATTGCAAGGATAGGTGAAACGGAGAAACAAAAAGATAATGCATTTACTACGATGTAAAGACATGTGGTAGTACATTATCATACACTACTGTGCAAGCAATACAGAACAGACATGTGAAACCATGCTATACTAGCCATGTGATAAGCACTGTCTCTATGTGGTAACTACAGATTGTAAAATAACATCAGGATAAATGTATAAAAAAAATTTACTATACAATAAGATGCAGGTATGCAGGATGATTGTATAAACATACTAGCGATGCTACTGTAAGCTTAGATGACAAAGGTGGCTTAGGTTACAGCTGGTGCTGCAATGATTTCAGATTAATTGCTGAAATGATGATGATGTCATCAGGGTCATGGGCTATAGATAAGGTAGCTGAGATGGACCAAACAAGCTTTTACATGCAAAGTACAGTGTATGCAAATGGCCACTAGATGGAGCATTTAAAGGAAAAGTCCGGCAAAATTTTTTATTAAAGTATTGTATTGCCCCCCAAAAGTCATACAAATCGCCAATATACACTTATTGCGGGAAATGCACATAAAGTGTTTTTTCCCTGCACTTACTACTGCATCAAGGCTTCACTTCCTGGATAAAATAGTGATGTCACGACCCGACTCCCAGAGCTGTGCGGGCTGTGGCTGCTGGAGAGGATGATGGCAGAGTGATGCTCTGTGTCCCTCCAGTGCCCTGTGTCCCTCAGTGTCCCCCTGCCATCATCCTCTTCAGCAGCCACAGCCCGCACAGCTCTGGGAGTCTGGGCGTGACATCACATGTTATCCAGGAAGTGAAGCCTTAATGTAGTAGTAAGTGCAGGGAAAAAAGCACTCTATAAGCTGCTGATGCGTAATCTGCACCTGCAAAGAAGTAAGGTCCCTAATCCACCAAATCAGGGTGATTCAGCAGATCATCGCTCTGTGTGGGCTACACACTATGGAATCCTGACCGGAATCCGCCCGTGCATAGAATGGAGTCTTTGGCGCGGGCGGAAATGCATGGCTGCCAGATTCCACGAGCGAGTGCAAGCTGCGGAATCAGCGACAGGTTTCCCATCAGGATTCCGTAGCGTGCTACTACCATAATAAATACAGTGATCGCAATAAAGATCGTGTCTTTAGGTCCTGACCTAAAATCGCCAGCCGCTGGCTGTGCATCACTACATGTAACAGTGATGCGCGCCTGAGAGTGTAAATAAAAAGAAGTATATACATTATCTCTAAAGGGTA
This sequence comes from Dendropsophus ebraccatus, assembly GCF_027789765.1. Taxonomy (NCBI): domain Eukaryota; kingdom Metazoa; phylum Chordata; class Amphibia; order Anura; family Hylidae; genus Dendropsophus; species Dendropsophus ebraccatus. Next base: position 88,352,539 of record NC_091456.1, read on the forward strand.
ACGTGTATACTTTATTATTACACTAGGGCAAGGGTGGCAGGGACATCGCTAACGATCTCCGTGCAGCCCTTGCTGCACAATAATCGAGCCGTGTAATAGGCTCAGTAAACGAGCGCTGATGTAACAAATCGTCACTTGGTTACTATATTGATCAGGCCGTCTAACTCATTGTATCAACCGTCACCCCTATATTTTTACACAGACAAGACTGCAATGACACTGCAATAAGTGGCCATGGTGAGTGTGACTTCTCCGGACACTGACTTTACTGTATTAGAAACAAGTCAGTGACATTTGTGAACAGTAAGTAGACAGCACTTAAGAATTGTTGTTTCCTACAGGAACAGGGGCATCACAGGCTCTGCTCCTGCTAGAATAGTGATGGGATAAGAATACATTGGAGGTGTCTGAGCACACAGTAGGGTTAGTCAGAGATATAACAGAGGATTGGGGGATTTGGATAAATGTATGATAGGAAAACCAAATAATAAATGAAACACATGACAACATTGCTTGCCAAGGGTTCTACAGTACGCAATACTGTATGCAGGGCCGATTCTAGGTTTTCTGCTGCCTGAGGCAAGAAATGAAATGGTGCCCCCCCCCCCTCCCAAATTAACAATTAGTAGAAATCTAGGAAGCCCACTGTATAAACAGATACGTACATACATAGATATATACTAGCAGCAATATACAGCACATATATACCAATAGTGAATATATTGCACAAATATATTCTTTTTATGGCGTTCACCATGCAGGAAAAGTAGTGTAGTTTTTGTTTAGTTCAGATATTTCTATAGATATATATAGTCTCAGGGTATGTTCACACTATGGAATACGCTCAAAAATTTAAAGTGTAGGCTGTGTGGCGGACTCTGCTTGAGGTTCTATCTGTCCCATTGACTCATTGTCCCAAAAGAATTCAGCTTGAGAATATCATTGAATCAATGGGACCAAGGGGAACTTCAAGTGGAGTCTGCTGCAATGTCTCCGCGTCAAATGTCCGAATGTATTCCATAGCGTGAACATACACTCATACTTACACTCATACTTACACTCATACTTATTCTTGTTTACATTTTTTTATTTGAAAAATAGGGAAAAGTAATTTTTTTATTTTTTTTACAGCGGATTCATTTTTTTTTTTTACATCTTTTTACAGTACACTGCACTAATAATGTAAGTAAGTGTATCCTAATTCTTATGGTATTATTACAGTGTGCGGCTATAACTATGGCATCTAGGGATTTTCTATTGCTTCCCCAGCAAGGTACAGGCGTGTACAGGCGTGCTGTGGGGGCGCTAATAACACAACAGAATGCCAGTCACTGATGACAGATAGAAGCGATCAAACCTGGGTATAGACTGGGCTCAGCTACTGAAATCTGTCCATACTACAGGGATACAGGGCACATGTGCTGTACATACAGGGCAGATTAGATACACACACACACACACACACACACACATATATATATACACACACACTAACCTCCTGTGTCTGTCTCCTCTCTAGCAGATGTCACATCCCAGGCCACCAGTGAAGGGGTCAGGAGATGAGGCTGTATGGGAGGGGACAGGGCACACACAGCTTCCAGTCATACCTGCTGTGTTGGCTCTGCTGTGGTGCTGGGCCTGCCTCCCCCTTCTCTCTGCTCCGACACAGACAGACAGCCGCCCCCAGTGACAAGGCTGTCAGTCATGGAGCTATGGAGAGGTGGCCTGAGGAGGCAGGAATGCCTGGTGATGTGCCTGCAGTAAAAGTGAAATTATGGGATTGTGCCGCCCCCTAGTGGAGCAAAGAATCTGCCGCCTGAGGCAGAAAGCTCACTCTGCCTCATGGCAGAAGCGGCCCTGACTGTATGATTACAGTAGTAGTATAACTGTAGTTTTATTGCCTGAATTTCACTTGAGTTTCCTTTTTGTTGCAGCTGCTGGGCTGTACATTAAGAGCAGTGAAGCACTGAATATTATAGCCAATGCCATACATGCTAACCATGACAGTGGAGTGGCAGTATTTCAGAGTGCTCAGCTTGTACGCATTGGAAACAACAGCATCTCCTGTAACAGACTGAGTGGTGTCCACGTGGAAACGGGCTGCAGAGTGGAGTTACGGGGAAATGGCATCTATGATAACAGAAGTCATGGCATCATCTCCAAGGGAGATGGGACTATTATAGAGAACGATATTATAGGAAACCGTGGTTGTGGGCTACAACTAGTACAGACTGCTGACATGAAGGTACAGTCCCAATGATGAGTCATTTCACTGAGAAGCCATTAGAAAGACACTGAAATTATGACAGGCTCCCTTGTAACATAATCCTCACCTGGCTAAACTGACAGGCCTCTCCCTGGAGGGAAGCCACTTCTCATTGGTATTTCAGAGACACAGCAGCCTCGTTCAGTGTTTGAATCTTGTGCTGCAGCGTGAAATACTATTAGTATTAAAACTTTTCTTTACAATTGCATATATAGTTATTGATTAATGTCCTTGCAAGTCATTTAAGGTTCACACCGTGTTTAGGCTCTACATATGATGCAGTTTTCTGAGGTATTAGCCTGTATTAGATTTATTAGCCAGGGGTCCAGGAAATCTGTATTTGCAGCTTTTGAATACTAATGCAAAAATTCTTACAGGTTTCAACCAAATATTAATAGTTTGACTTGATATTTAGGTGACCAGGAACAGGATTCAGTCTCTTCATGGCTATGGCATTGCTCTTCTAGATCAAACCAAAAGTCTTGTACAGGAAAACCTCATATTTCAAGGAAAATCAGGACAAAACATCTTGCAACAGGTGTCTAACAATGAAGACTGCATTGTTCAGCATAATAAGCTACTCACCTATAAAAAAAAGTAGGTTTTCTCATAACTGAAGATGTATTGTTAATGTGACATTTTTGATAGATTTGCTTCATGACCTTCATGACGCAGCCCAAAATGACCCATATGACCGCTCCAATTTTCATTTTTGCATTTTCATTTTTTCCTCCTTATCTTCTAAAAGCTCTAGCACTTTCATTTTTCTATCTTCAGGGCCATGTGAGGGCTTGTTTTTTTCTGGAATAAGTGTACTTTGTCATGGCACCTTTCAATCATAAATAATATTTTGGGGATTTTGTCATTCATTTTATGAAAATATAAATTGATGAAGTTAGAAAAAAATGCAATATTTAGAGTTGAGCCAACCGGGTTCGAGTCCATCTGAACCAGAACGTTTGGTATTTGATTAGCTGGGGCTGCTGAACTTGGATAAAGCTCTAAGGTTGTCTGGAAAACATGGATACAGCCAATGACTATATCCATGATTTCCACATAGCCTTAGGGCTTTATCCAACTTCAACAGCCCCCGCTAATCAAATGCTGAAAGTTCGGGTGCGGATCGACTCGAGCATGCTCCAGGTTCGCTCATCTCTAGCAATATTGTAACCTTTATTGTTCCTGTGTCTAAATAATGCACTTTACGGTAAAAGTAGCATGATACCATTATTCTATAGGTCAGTCCGAACGCAATCCTATGCAGGTTTACACAGATTTTCTAATTTTTTTATTTTTTTTTGCAATTATTAGCAAAATGGTCCTATTGTTTTACTTTTTCACCTACGGGGCTGTATGGGGTGTAATTTTTTGCGCCATGATCTCTAGTTTTTATTAATACCATATTTGTGTAGGTCGGATGTTTTGATCACTTTTTATTTGTTTTTTTAAACATATATATATAATGTAACAAAAAAATCTGCAATTCTGGCGCTATTTCCCTCATTTTGTTTAGGCCGTTCGCATCTACTATTTTAATAGATCGGATATTTAAAGGACAAGTCCGGCGAAAATTATTTTTTTATATGTTATTACTTATGAAAAGTTATACAATTTTCTAATGTACATTAATTATGGGAAATGCTCATATACTGCTATTTCCCTTAATTTAGTGTATCAGGAAGTGTTAGAATTATCTCTGAAGCAGTGACGTCACGACCAACGGTGTAATTCCTATGGAGTGTCCAGCAGGGGGCGCTCTATATATAGAAGTCAATGAGTACCATTGACTTCTATATATAGTGCGCCCCTGCTGGACACTCCATAGGAATTACAGTGTATGTAATGTAATGTAATGTTATGCACTGTACTGTTGTGACTTTATGAATACATTTATGGAATACTTTGGGGAGCAAGTGTCCTTGCTCCCCAAAGTATCCCATAAATGTATTCAATGAATACATTTGCAGGGCACCGAGCAGGGAGGGAGAGAGGTGCCATCTACCTCCCCCCCCCCCCTTGCTCGGTGCTGGGAACATATACAAAGTACTACTCCCCCATTATCTGCAGATAATAGGGGAGTAGTACCTGTGCTATCCCTATCACCGCCCGCGCCGCCGCCGCTCACACAGGGGCTGCTATTCATGCCCCCCCCGCCGCTCCCCCTCCTCCTCCTCCTCCTCCTCCCCCTCCTCCCGGCATCAAACTTACGATCGCGCCGCTGATTCCCCGCCGCCCGCGCCGCTCCTAACTACCCGCCCGCTCGCTCGCCCGCCCCGTTCCTGGCCGCCGCTCTCTGCTCATGCCGGGCGCGTCAGCCCGCCCCCACCCCGGCCGAGGACACCAGGAAGCGCCGTGCTCCCGGCCGGGGTGGGGGTGGGCTGACGCGGCCGGCATGAGCAGAGAGCGGCGGCCAGGAACGGGGCGGGCGGGCGGGGAATCAGCGGCGCGATGAATAGCAGCCCCTGTGTGAGCGGCGGCGGCGCGGGCGGTGATAGGGATAGCACAGGTACTACTCCCCCATTATCTGCAGATAATGGGGGAGTAGTACTTTGTATATGTTCCCAGCAGGGAAGGGGGAGGTAGATGGCACCTCTCTCCCTCCCTGCTCGGTGCCCTGCAAATGTATTCATTGAATACATTTATGGGATACTTTGGGGAGCAAGGACACTTGCTCCCCAAAGTATTCCATAAATGTATTCATAAAGTCACAACAGTACAGTGCATTACATTACATTACATTACATACACTGTAATTCCTATGCAGTGTCCAGCAGGGGCGCACTATATATAGAAGTCAATGGTACTCATTGACTTCTATATATAGAGCGCCCCCTGCTGGACACTCCATAGGAATTACACCGTTGGTCGTGACGTCACTGCTTCAGAGATAATTCTAACACTTCCTGATACACTAAATTAAGGGAAATAGCAGTATATGAGCATTTCCCATAATTAATGTACATTAGAAAATTGTATAACTTTCCATAAGTAATAACATATAAAAAAATAATTTTCGCCGGACTTCTCCTTTAAGCACACAATGGTATATAACATGTTTGTTTATCTTTATATGTTTTATTTGTATAATGAGATTTTGGGTGATTTTTATTGGGGGAGAGGCTTTAGGGTATTTTTAAATGGGGAACTTTTACATGCAATGTTTAGATTGCATACACTGATCATTGCTATACCATAGGCATAGCACTGATCAGTGTTATCGGCACTCTGCACATAGTCTGCCTGTGGCTGGCCAGACCGCATGGAGGAAGATAAGAGACCTCCAGCCGGCCCGGAAAGTGATTGGGACCCCCACAGTCACACTGCAGGTGTCCCGATCGGTAAGTGACAGTAGCTGCTCCTGTCACTTACATTTAAATGCTGTAATCGCTGCGTTTAAGGGGTTAATGATAGGCTGCAGCGCAATCGCTGCAGCCTGTCATTAACAGTGAAAGCCCGGCTGCTAATTGCAGCGCGCTTCATAGCACATTAGCAACTCGGAGCGTACAGGTACGTCCTGGGTCCTCTGGTGACAGGCGGCCAGGCTGTATCTATACAACGTCAGTATTTTTTATTTTTATACACAGAGCGTTTAAAGGGAATCAGTCATGCAAAAATCACTGGGGGACTTATATAAGCAATCATAAATTGCTTATACTGATAAATGCTATTTCCATTGCATACCTTTGATCAGCTAGATAAGCGCTTTGCACGTAGAGTCTGCCTAAGGCAGGCTGTAGATGCAGATCGCTGATCCAACAAGACGGAGGTAAGTATTATTCCTCCGTCTGTCAGGGGAACTAATCAGGACTCCCGAGGTCACGCTGTGGGGGTTCTGATCAGTTAGTAACAGGTACTGCTCCTGTCATGGACACCCTTAAACACTGCAATCACTATAGATTGCAGCATTTAAAGGGTTAGTGGCAGGAAGCAGCGTGATCACTGCTGTCTGTCATTATGCCTGGCTTCTGGCACATTAATGAAAAAATGGCAAAAAGCTGTATAAACTGCTGGTAGTTTTTAAAAAAGTATAAAAAGTAAAAAATAAAAAAAAAACACCATGAAAAACCTGTGTCTAATAAAAGCCCGATGGGAATAACCATTTTATCTTCCACCAGTATACATACATCCTGTATTCCTGATAAAGTTGTTCATTATTATTTTAATTAATGTGATTGTGGATACTTTATTTTGGCAGGCCAGATGTTACATGGAAATTGGAGAATCCACCTGCACGACCGTATATTGAAGGATGTACAAGAGGCGTCTCCGGCACTCAGAATAGTCAGAGGGTTGCTACTGTGACAACCAGGATTGCAGCAAGAGTGGAAGGACGTTGTCATAATAATGGCAGCATCTTCTGTACAATCCTTTAACTACAGGACAATAATGCTTCACTTCACTGACCACTGAGACAACATTCATCATTGCTATTACTTGTCAGTTACTTGAGATACAGACATTATACTAGACTAATGAGGTGAGGTCCTACTAAAGTATATCCCAATGTCTGTTACCTGCAGCTCTCTTACTACTTTTCCATGTTAAATTACTGGTTGCATTATTTACTCAGAGACTTTAATAATATCTGCTTGCTGCCAACAGATGCGGTACCTTTGACACTCAATAGAGCAAGATTAGCTAAATTTGGATCTATCATATTTATTATGGACTGTTTGTACAGTGATCATAAATAGCAAATAACATTGTGTTGTTAGGTGTTCATTGCCTTTTGCATTGCAGTCATATAGCACACTTTATTTCACTTTGGATGTGCCGACTAAGGCCTTATTCTTACCCCCCGTAATCCACGGAGCTTACATAATGTGAAGCTGAGCAGAAGCCCTCCCAGCCTCATGTATCAATATGATGCTTGGAGAGCTGAAAGTGTTTAAATCTTTGGAGGAATTTACTGATACAGTTACAGGGGTGTATCAGTAAAGTTCCGCAAATATTTAAACACTTTTCATCTCTCGCGGCATACATGACACCAGGAGGTCTGCGAGCCCACGCTCTGTAAACTCTGTGGATTACGGATCATGAGAATAAGGCCCAACTGTTTTTTTTGTCAGGTGTCCATGACTCGCTTTGTTAACCCTAAATATACCAAGCATTGTTAGAGTTTACATGCTAGAAGTACAGAGGCCACTTCTTTGCAGGACTTTTATTCACTCGCACATTAGCAGAACATCCCAGTTGATTATTATTACATGGGCAGGAAATCATATAACTCACAGGGTCATACATGTGCCATACAGAGTTAGATTTTATATTTTGTATTATACTTTTTGGGGTGAAAATATAACGTCTTTTTACAGTTTCATTTGTTTTGTTGGTACAGTTATTTTGATAGCATGAAGATCTGCATGAGAGTAGGCCTTTCACTGGAGTGTAATACCACTGATATATTTAAGGTATAACACCTAATTGCAATAGGTACTGTAATCTTCTATGCCTACATATTAAGACCATGTTTGTCAACTACTCAAAGTCTGCAAATAAACTCTACGTACAGCAGACAATAGCGATGTCTAGAAGTCATGGCAAATCCTGATGCTACAGTACTTTCACAGCCTTATTAATCATAAAGTACAGTAAATTTGTGTCTGAATATGCAGATATTTATCTGTACAACACAAAATTCTGATTTTGTTTGTCCCAACTGAGAAGAAAAACTTACAAATATATTTATTGGTTTTAAAAATGTATAGTGAAGAATGTCAGTATTAGGCCACTTAATGCAGCAGTACCAATTTATTTTATCTATAAGGCTGGGTTCACACTACGTATATTTCAGTCAGTATTGTGGTCCTCATATTGCAACCAAAACCAGGAGTGGATTAAAAACATTGAGTGGATGGCCGCCATATAACAGTAAATAACTGCCATTATTTCAATACAACAGCCGTTGTTTTAAAATAACAGCAAATATTTGCCATTAAATGGCGGCCATCCACTCAATTTCAATATTGTGTGAACAGAGCCTTTCTGTGTTTTCAATCCACTCCTGGTTTTGGTTGCAATATGAGGACCACAATGCTGACTGAAATATACGTAGTGTGAACCCAGCCTTAGGCTGCATTCCAGAGCTTTACATTGAATTGTATGCATTCATATGGACTGCAGTTGTAGTTAAAATCAATGGGTAGAGCCATATAGTCATAGTGTAGACCTATATTCATCATATGACTAAAATATTAGAAAAGCCAGCAAATGCTAAAAAAAAAAAAGTAAATATATTAGCAAATAAAATTTATTGATCGTCCAGTGGCAGCACACTATTAGGTTATGAGTTCTCCCAGGGTACAATTACAGGTCAGTCAGGATAATAAGCAGGCATATTAACAACAAGGAGCAGTTTTCCAGGATTGTGGACAAAGGTGACTATAACTGTCTGATGAATGATGGCTGAATTTGGTAAACAGTTTAATATGAATGGGGTTCCCAACTCACCCCCTTCTGGTTTAAAGAAGTCCAGAGAAAACTATAATTTTCAAGCAGGCAGGGAGGAAGATACTAAAACAAGCTCTACTTGCCTCTGTAACTCTGCCTTACTGCTCCAGGACTCCCGCTGGGCTGCTGGTTCTTCTTCTCAACTCGGCTCATGGATTGCCCACTTAGCCAGTCAGTGACTGGAGCGGGACACTGCAGCAATCACTGATTGGCTGGTTAGGCTATCCATCAGCCAGGTCAGGTATTTTTCCCTGAGTCATGATGACATTAAAACTTGAGGGAAAATGGCTTCTGGTGTGGGTCCAGGAGCCTGTGACATGGTGCTGTGGAGGCATGGGGAGAGGTAAGTAGCACTTGTTTGTTATGTTTCCCCCTGCCCTACCTGCTGGCAAATTATTATTTTTCCGGACTCTTTAAAGTTATTATGCTGTTCATTCTCTATTCCAAATGACAGTACTGCCTCCAAGGGTGAATGTCTCTGACAATGACAACCCTAAAGATCCTTCCCTCCTGAACAAAGATAAAATGTCAACATTTTTAAACACTTTACAAAAACCCTAGATCCAGATGTTAAAGGGAACCAATCACGCCGAAATTGCCCCCATTGATAAGGAAGCGTGCTGGTACATCAGCCAGCACGCTTCCCAAACATCCCCCTGTCCCCTCTGTCCCCTCTTTTGTTAGCCCGTAATCTTACTTTTGTGATGTCCCGCGCCGTATGCTAATCAGCCCTAAGTAGTCCGGGTAGGCTGAACTAGTCAAGGTGGGCTGTACTAGTCACGGGCCTGGGCGCTGTAATCACGCCCAGAGGGGCGTGATTCAAAGACCTTCGCTCCACCGACGTCATCTCTGGCCCGCGTTCACGTCGGCGGCGCGCCGCGTCTTTCGCATGCCGCGCATGCGCAGTACGGCGGGAGAAGACGCTGACGTACTGTGCGTGCGGAAGACGTCGGCGTTGGAACGCAAGCGCCGCTAACGTCTTCCGCACGCCGCGCACGCGCAGTACGTCAGCGTCTTCTCCCGCCGTACTGCGCATGCGCGGCATGCGAAAGACGCGGCGCGCCGCCGACGTGAACGCGGGCCAGAGATGACGTCGGTGGAGCGAAGGTCTTTGAATCACGCCCCTCTGGGCGTGATTACAGCGCCCAGGCCCGTGACTAGTACAGCCCACCTTGACTAGTTCAGCCCACCCGGACTACTTAGGGCTGATTAGCATACGGCGCGGGACATCGCAAAAGTAAGATTACGGGCTAACAAAAGAGGGGACAGAGGGGACAGGGGGATGTTTGGGAAGCGTGCTGGCTGATGTACCAGCACGCTTCCTTATCAATGGGGGCAATTTCAGCGTGATTGGTTCCCTTTAATACTGAAGTTACTTGTTTGTGCTTCAGTCTGAATGTCATCAGAGAGACAGGAGTAAGTAAAGGTCATTATTTGTTAGGCAGTGAGGGTTTTGAGACTGCCAATTCCAGCAGTGCCATGATTTAAAGTGTACCTGTCGTTTGTAAAAACTTTTGACATGTCATAGATACATGTGAAGAATGGATCCCCACAGCATAAAAAGGTTGTAGCAAGCATGTTTTATATTTACACATCAGGGTACAAAAGAGCAGCAATGTTTCAACCTGTTGGTATTTATTGGGCACAAAGACCAGCAGGTCAAAACATTGCTGCCTTTTTGTACCCTGATGTGTGAAAAAAAACTCACTTGCTATTACCTTTTGGATGTTGTGAAAATCCTTTCTTTACCAGTCTACCGTGTCCATACCAAGGATTTTTGCCCCTCCTGCGTTTATCCTGCACTTACACTAGCGGTCATAACCGGAGTCACAAACCATTATGACTATAGAGAGGAGGATTACCTTCCTGGCCAGACTAAAGTGCACACTGTAGTACCTTCTACTTTTATTTATTTTAAGGCTTTATTTATATTTTCAATTATCTGTAACAAATTAAACAAAAATACAAAAATTGCCACAGTACCAAGAGCTAAAAAAATGATATGGTACTAAACCTAGCTGGTCTTACTCACCAAGGGCCCGTGAGTATTTTGAGCCTTCCTCTGTCTTTCTAGCTGCAGTCTTTCCGGAGTTTTAAGTTTTTCTAAAAGCTGGTCTATAATTCCAAGATGGTGCCGGCCGGGAAACTACATTTCCCATCATGCACTGCTTCTCCTTGATTGGTCTATTTGTGTACCCATTTTCTTTCCTGCCCACTGCTGGTCATTACTACCTTGCACAGTAAACACATGACTGCGTTTACTGTGCAATTTTTGCACAATTTGTTTTGTTTTACCCATTCTGGTCTGGATGGATGAGTGACAGGATACATTTGTTAAGTTTCATTACCAGAATTTTAACAAATCTTAATGTCAGTATTCAGCAAGGAAATAGGTTGGTAGGAATCGGGGTAAAGAGGAACCTTAACCAGGCTTGAGAATTAGGACTCCTCACGCATAGAATCAGGTATGCTTATGATATCGAACCTATTAATAAAAAGAGAAAGTAAGCAAGGGCCCAGAGATTTACAGTTCTCTTTGTATCAGTCACTGACCAAGCCATTCTGACCAAAGGTTTTACCAGGGGTAAGATAGCTGATGGCATCTGAAAACTCATCAACTGTAAAAGCAGTGTCTAGGTCAGAGGCTTCTGCACAGGTTAGAAAGAGCCCAGATGAGGGGAGGCAGAACAGCAAGATGAATAAAGATCAGTATATTATTGCCTAAATACTCTAATATCGAGGCAGTATCTCCATCATAAATGCAATCTGTTGTAGGAGAGGAAACTGAGGTGAGCTTGTTAAATAGGAACTGAACTAAATTGGTGAGAACCACCAATATACACACCACAGTCATAATGCTATTGTAGACCTTGAACCTAAACTAAATAGGAGGCAGTAGGTACCATCACACTTTCTCTTAACTGTAAGCTAGAAAAAGGAAAAAAAAAAAGAAAACTAGGCATTTCTAGGTGAGAAAGTCTCAGTAGGTAGAAGCTCTTACAACCTTTTCTCCAGGAGAAGAACAGCATCAGGTCCTTCAGATTTTTCTGGCAGGCCAACAATTCTGCTATTATTGCGTTTTCAAAGTGGTCCGTCTATACTTGGGATGCCTTTATCTATTGCTACGGTTCTGATATTTGCAAGGGAACTGGCTGATGTGTATCTTCAACCTCTGAAATGCTGTGCTACACCTCTATTGTGTACTCCTTGACCTTTAGAAGATCACGTTTTAGAATAAAGAATACTTGGCGCAACTCATCTACCTTCCATACCATCATGGTTTGACAGGAAGAGATAGCTGTCAGCATATCCTCAAAATTTTGATCTATATTACAGGCAGGGGTACTGGGAACGTTGGGGCGGACTGGGAGAACCACCAAAGAGATATGGCGAAGAATCTGGGGACTTGCTGCGGACAGGGGAAGTAGCCTTGGAGAAATGTTCCAATAGCTTGGCAGCATGCGACCTGACCTGGGATAGGAGAGCCATTCTTCCGAAGCTTTAAGCAGGGGGTCCCCCATGACAGATTCACCATATACTGGAGACTGAGGTTGCTCAGCAACGGTTTGCCTTTCTTGGTCCTGGTACTGGTCATAATTGAAAATGGTGTGCAGATCGTCGACAACTATAGGTAGCTGCAGCAGTTTAGCCCAGCAAAGGTTGATAACCGACAAGTAAGGCACCCTGGTGGCTACTGAAGATGGAGGCCTGTAGCACAGCAGAAATTAATATATGAAAATGAAGGTCTGCAGCACAGCAAGAGTTAATATCTGAAAATGGAAGAGTGCAGCACAGCAGGTGTTAATATCTGAAGATGGAGGAGTGCAGCACAGCATGAGTAAGTATCTGAAGACGGACTGCAGAACAACAGGAGTCAACATCTGAGGATGCAGAGCTGTAGCACAGCAGGTTTTAAAAGGAGCCATGTGTAAGGTCATAGAGAATAGCCAAACAGGAGGAGTAAATGCCTGCAGGTAATGAGCCACAAACATCCACAGTCTCACTTGAGGCAAAGAATGGATCCCAACTCACCGCCCACCAACAATATGAGAGATAACTGTGCCAATGCTTTCAGGTGCAGCAGGAGTGAGGCCACTTTACGTAGCTGAAATGGCAGCACGGATCTGGAAGCGGGAAAAGGAGCCCGGCTGAGGGAGACCAAGGACTATCAGGCACATCAGGGGGCTACAGAGGGGGTTCTAATAGAAAGCAGGCAAGTGACACTGCCAATGCTAGGTGCTGGTCAGCAGGAGAGGAGCCCACACACCATGTGGAGCTATAATGGCAGCACAGTGCTTTGGATTACCGGTGGCCTGGCAGGAGGACAGGGAGCCTAGCAGAGGAAAGCAGAGTCCAGGGTCAGCAAGCACTTCAGGGGACTTCAGAGGGGCTCTGACAGCCAGCAGGTAATCTGGGCCATCTTGTGTTCCACCAAGCCTGCATTCTAAATCCAGCCTTAGGGTCCTTTCACATTGCAAGATGTGGCTGCAAAGGATTATTATTCTAAAACAACCCATTCACGGTCATATGTCAGCTTGTTAGCTATTTAGATTTGAAATAACTTGCAGAACCTTGCAAGCAGATTTTACAGCCTCTGCAGGCAGAATCCAGACATGCCTAGTTGTGCTTTGTCTTTAACTTCAATGAAGTGCAAGAATCTCATGCCTTTGCCTGTTCAGTATAAACAACACAGTGCATAACAGCACACATATTGTGGCCAATATATGGACTGCCTAAAAATACTAAGGAAAAAAAAACTTTTCATGATCAGCAGTTCAAATTAAAGAACCCTTTAGGTTATATTCCCACTTATCATTTTGGGCCTTTTTTTTTTATCCAAGAACAAGGTAAATAACTTGCTTACATAGTGTTCTTGAGAACATTCAGGGACAGCGAGAGTACCGCCTGGAAAACAGGGATACAGCCTAGGTAATAGGCTGTATCCCTGTTTTCCAGGTGGTACTCAAGCTGTCTCCACCTTCACAGGGAACGGGAAGGTAGCGGGAGTCAAATGCCGATGGTTCGGGTTCGTACGAACCTGAACCTCGGCCCTGTTCGATCACCTCTACTCATGGAGCCCACTGATTCTGATGGTGTTTCTAAGATATGTTGTTGTTGTTGTGGTGCCTGAAATGAGTGTTTCTTGCAAGTTTGCCATGGTATGTTGCATTGAGGTTTTAAACATTCACAGTCTTAGATTTTGGTTTGCAGAGAGGTAATATTAGATTATGCAAACTCCTAGGCAAATGTAATGGTCAGGAGAGCCTGAAGTTCAGGATGTACCTATAATATAGTAGCAGCATCAGCACTATGTACATGGTAACATCTGTACACAAACCTGCTTCGCTGCTGCCAAGAGGCTACAGCAGTCTCTACTGCAATAAGCCCTGCAGGTTGTGAGAGAGGTAGATAATATTGGGGACAGAACATCCTGACAGTTATCAAACTTGGGGAGGATCAAATCTGATCCCAGATATTATGTTCCTGAGAGTGATTAGAAGCAGCACAGGATGGTCATGTCATTGCAGAAGCAAGCAGAGATTTCCTAGCCTCCTGGCTAACTTTTAGGTCTGTATTAGTATCCTATTATACCCATGTTTTCCCTAAAGGGTACTTGACAGCACAGATATTCATAGTGGCAGTTTCCAGATGCCTGTCACACAAGCGTCACATACATACCTTGAACGATGGTGTGTGATCTGGCATCTTCATTAAAAACATTCTTTATTCAGTGTCAGGAGGCAGGTCTGCACGTGCTCCACTGTCCGGCTGCTGCTCTGTCTTCAGCCTACCACCCGCCTCCTCCACAATCTTTGGCAGCTGCAGGAGGTGGGTGGCAGCCAAAAGACAAAGCAGGGCCTGGAGAGTGGGGCAGGTGCAGACAGTGTCAAAGACCTACCTCTTTGACACTGTCAGCCCAGAATAAAGAACGTTTTTTCCGAATATGCCAGATCAAAGAGCATCGTTAAAAGGTATGTATGCACTGCTGGTGTGATCTAGAGGCATCTGGAAACAGGCACCATGGATATATGCATATGTGTACTGTCAGTTTTCCTTTAACCACCCCCCACACTTTATAGCCATTGTGCAAATTATTCTGCAATTCAGTACACATAGGGGGACATTTATTAAGTCCAAAGTTTTTTACGCCGGACTTAAAAATGTCCCCACATCACCGGCGCTACAGAGATGTAGAGGCGTACTGCCTCTACATAAATCCCGTCGCTCCGGTGCGCACAGCCGAAAACCTACGCCAGCTGAGGGCTGGAGTAAGTTTTCGGCGTATCTTTAAGAGGAAAAAATGCTGAATCGCGCAGACTGAGTCCGCGCCCCCCCGTTTTGCCCCCTGGTGTACCCGGCGGAAAGAGCCGATTTCCGTATATTTTATTCGCAAAATGGCCAATTTGCGAATAAAATATTTGCAAATCAGCTCTTTCCGCCGAAAAAAAAAGATACGCCAGATATCAGCAATATGAGCAATTTGTAGTGGCCAAAACACTTATCAGGGCCTCTGAAGGTGCTGTGGAAAGTGGGAATATTTTCATGCCCTTGATACTTGACAATTTTTCTAAATTGCGTTTAAGTTTTATTTATATTGCATCCCTGTTGGTAAACATAAGCATGTTATGCTTACCTCTCAGCACTCCCAGTGTCCCCGCTGACTGCAGCTCCCTTAAGTCCGAGAAAAAGTGGTCTTGGGAGTGACAGCCTGCCTAGCCAATCACTGGCTGTGGCGCTATCCCCTCTCAGCCAATGATTGGCTGAGTGGGCTTTTATTCCCAAGATAAGATGGTCTCGGAAGTAGCAGGGCTGCTGCCAGCAGGAAACACTATCTGAACACTGGGGGAACATGGAGAGGTAAGCATAACATGTTTATTGTGTTTACCAACAGGGCAGCGATAATCCCTTTAAGGGTATGTTCACACTGAGCAAATAGGGCAGCATTCCGTGGCGGAATCCTGCCGTGCTAAGTGTCCTACAGTGAGTGAATGAGAGGTGTGAAGTTGCAAATATTATTCTAATTAAATGATGGAACACAGCATACAATCTGCTGCAGATCCTGTCTGTGAATGGACCCTTATAGTTAAAAAAAAAAAATACCTAAAAAAAAAAAATGGTAAAAATACAGGTGACTTCAAGTAAAGTGCAAGAAATCTGTCCGGACAACCCCTTTAACTCACAAAATATAAAATTGGTGGTTTCCTCCACTGTCATCTTATTAGATATAAAAGTTAAAAACAAACAAAAAATACTGGTACTGTTACCTTTTTGTAAACATTACAATTACTGAACAAAACAGGACATATAAAATGGAACTAGCACAGCATAGTCCATTACTTTATTGGTTTCTTCTGGCAGGTAAATGATAGCATTTGTAACAAGTCCATATAGCTTTTTTTTCCTCCTCATAATTTTCTTCGTGTTCTCTTCCCTCCCATCGGCTTGTACACTACCAGAGGTAGCTCCAGTGTGCCCATTTTGTGTCCTTCTCCCAGATTCAAGTCAGAGAACATCATTCTTTTGTTAATCTTCATTCTCAAGGCTTTAGCAATTTCAACCATCCTATGAAGTAACATATGAAACCACAGAACGTGAAAATGCTGCTAGAAAGTAAATAATCTTGTATTTCACTAAGTATTCATCACAGTGAAGTCCTGTACGTTTTACACCAGGGCCGTGGAGTCGGAGTCATTGAGTTCTAGTGTGAGATAGACTCCAGCTTTCAAACTTTCAAAATTTTATTACTGAGTTTTCATATGGATTTTATAAATGTTCCTCATTATTCTAGCTTTTGCTCTATCAATCAAAGCCCTTTATTTAAAAAAAAATAAATAAATAAAAAAAAAAATAAAAACACAGAAAAAACCTCTCACATACATGTAGTTTCCGCCTATCAGTGAGTGAAGTGGCAGACAGCTGCAGTCACTGGCTGAGAGGGTAGCTGCTGTAGGGCCAGAATGATTCAGGAGCGCGGACGCTGACAGACAGCTGATAAATCTAGGCCTAAGGCTGACCCCTCTACATCATGGGTATCTGGTATTGTTAAGTGTTTTGTTGTGTATGGTGAATATTTTGTTGGAAACATGAAGACTATCAGCAGAAAAGACCACCTGGTCCATCTAGTCTAGTTCTGAGTAGTTCAGGACATTGTGGCTGGAAACTAGCTGCATCCACAGCACACACACACAGAGGATAAGCTGCTTTTTTATGTTTGTTCCTACTCCCTCAGAAGTCACCCCAGGATCATGTAGGACATTACACTGAAGCCGCTTGTAGGACAAATAAGTTCCCTGGTGTCTGACAAGACATTTATAAAAGAGCTGGAGTTGGAAATCAGGCCTGCTAAAATTCAGAAGTTGGAAATGCAGCTTACTGACTCCACAGCCCTGGTTTACACAGGACTGATTGCAGAATGCACTAATAAAAAGGTACTAACAGCATGGACTACATATGCCACAGCTAAGAGTCTGCTCATCTGTCCACATACATGAGACCTTCACCAAGACAGGGCCCCTTTCAATGCAGTCCTCAGCATAAGGTATGATCAAACGTGAGTTGGCAAAACGCACGTAAAGAAGGCAGAAGGTATTCTCCAGGACCACAATAGAGACTTTACAGGCCCTTTAGTCCAGCGAGATGCTTTAATGTAAGGAGAGGCTTCCTTACCTGTCTTCTGTAAGCTTTAGATCCCTCTGTAATAAAGTTAGATCCACTTGAAAATCAGAAATATGCAATGCCAGGGCTAGGACTTGAGATACAATTTTACATTTCATTGTCGCAGATATAGAATTTTGTACCCTAGAAAAGAAATATAAAGTCATGTCATGCTAGCTGCAGCAGAGAACACAATAAACAAGGCTTTCTCATTCAGCATTTTCTTTCACTGGGCTGGGTACAGAAGGCAATTTTTACTTATGGGAAAAGAAGGGGGTTTAAATTTAAAATGAATTGAATAAAAATTTTAAATAGATTTAAAACCCCTACCTACATTTGATGTACATGTACATCCATATCAAGTAGGGCCAAGTCTGGCCATTTAACACCTTCGACGCCACAGTCAAAAGTAACTGCAGAATCTAGGTAGTTAGATGCCAAAAAACAAAACCCCCTACTTAAAAAAAAAAAAGAATTGCCCTTTTCCCATTTTGCCTTAAAACCTTTTTTTTGTTTCACAAAATTGTAAAATGAAAGATGGCATTAAAAAGTACTACTTTCTACAAAACAAATATGCGCCCATTAAGATGTTGATGAAAAAATTAAAGAACAAAGCTACGGCTATAAAAGGAGGAAGAAGGAATGAAAATATCACCAAAAAATTCTGCAGTGGGAATTTAATTTTTTTTTTTATTTAAAGGAGTCATTTGTCTCAGCTACAAGCCTCATTTACGTTCTGTAGTTCTAATAAGTCGCTGCCTGTCCTGTCCTTTAGGCCTCACCAAGTCGTGTCATTGAACAGGGCCTGGCCTTCACACAACCCACTCTCCTGTCCCAACTCTCATGATGCTTGATGCATAGCAGACAGTTCAGTCTGTCCTCTCTGCTCCCTAAGGGTGCCTTTACACATATGGATATGAAAAGAAGAGAAATCTCAGTCTTTCCTTTATGACCTGTTCCCTGTATATAGTCTGTTCCTGGCTTTGGCTGCAAAAATCTGTCAGAAATCTATGTGTTTTTAAAGGCACCCTAAAGCTATGCCATGGCCCCTCTCTCCCTGCATAGACAAGGTACAGTGTAAAGGACGTACACTCTCAGCTAGTGTCTCTTTGATAGGTGCACAAGACCTTACCAGTCAAGCGAGGGATTAGACTTAGAAGATAGGAGTGCTGGGCCAGCTTGGTCTCGCAGGAGTATGGGACTTGTAGGGAAGAGTGTCGAGCTGATTAGACAGGAAGTGCCAGGGAAATTAAGACTGGACATAACAGCATACTAGGGGGGCTGCAGGTGGGTACTGGGATCAAATGAGTGCCAATGTATTGGTAAGTTGATCCCTGTACTGTGTTTAGTTTTTTGTTTTTTTAAGTTTTTGTTGAAATACTCCCTTACTATGTGCTAGGATACTTGTCCAGCAATAAAATAGATAGCAATACTAATTGAAATAATCAATGATTTCGTCATTGTTTATTCTCTTTTAATCTATATCTATAATCTAAGGGGCAGGCAATCATTTGAGAAAGAAGGCATTGCCAGCATGTGATATAGAAAAGAAAGGAGTAACTCACCTTTCATTTTTAAATGTTGAGACAGTGAAGTTCTTCATAAGGTTGGCAATTATAATACTTGGACATCCCATAGCAGCAAGATCTAAAGAAGGATACAAGATGTAACAGTGAAAAAGCTGCAATGATCTTCTAACTACAGCGGCCCAGGAATCTTCTTGCTAAGGCACTGCTTCAAAACTCCTTCATGAGAGAGAAGCTGAACACTCACAGAATCTACGATCACTATCTATACACCATGTGATCTCAAATTTCTTTGTGGGCAGGTACAAGAGAAAATAATAGGACTGCTCACTAGGAGATACGTAGGTAACTGCTAATTGGTTAAATTGTGTCAAATTATGCTATAAATAAATAGATTATAATATATTTAACGCAATCACTTTTTAAATCTTTTTTTTAAAACTGACCATGTGACCACAAATGGTGCACATATATGAAAAAAAGGTTAAATTCCACTAGCAACCCCCCTCATTAAGCAACTACAATTACAATGCATATGTAAAACTGTGACTTACCCTTCCGCTTGACAGTTTTTAATTTACTGAGTTTTATCAGCGTGTCCACAAACCACAGAGCACGGGCTTGTCTATCAATGTCTTTTGCAAGTTTTAGTTCTCCAAGTTCATGCAGTACATAAGAACCATGCCTAGAAAGAAAAATAAAAATGGCCAAACCACATATAAGTTATCACTACTGTTGCATAAACAGCAATAACAGACTCCACAACGGCCAAGTGGGAATGATTACACATAAGCACATATTAGATCACTAATTGTGGGGTGATTTGCTAACTACATAAGGAGATGAGGAGGATAATTGGAAGAGTGCACCTCAGATATGGGTCCTATCACTTTGTAAACAGCTGGGGAAACATACCTAAAATGCACATTACAAACACATTTTAAAGTTTATGTTAAGTTTAAGTTTTCATACCTTATTTTATATCATACGTCATGGTGCTTGTTCCAGTAAAAAGTCATCTTTTTCAAAGTGCCACGTAGCCCCGCCCCTCCGTGACATCACTGGCGCATAGGCCCTTCCCCTCGGCAGACACTTGTATGGGCCGACCTAGAGGGGGTGGGGCCTAGACCTTTAGGCTGGCCTGTTCCAATGGTGCAGAGGCGATGGTACCTAAAAAGCTATGACGTCACAGAGGGGCGGGGTCTACTGTGCTGTTGTGGGCAGGGCTAAGTAGCGCTTTGTGAAGCTCCGCCCAGGTAGCACAATCCACAGATGATATGATTATTTTTTACTGGAACAAGCACCATGACGTATCATATAAAATAAGGTATGAAAACTGCTAAATTTACCCCTTACCCTGTGTAAGAGAAGTCATAATGCAAAAAGTGGGTGACAGTGTCACTTTAAAGAGAATTTGTCAGCACTTGGACCTGACATATGTGACAGCACCCTAGTGGACATGGTACCTCTAGTTTATCTGTCTATGTAGCAAAAATGTGCAATACTCATTTTCTTACTGTAAACAATGTCAAAAAGGAGTCAGTGGTCATCTATAAAAGATGAACCATACAAATAGATCAAAATTTTCTGTTCTATCTACAGCTGCTTTGGGGTTAACTTGAAGGGCGTGGCCAGCAGGTTTCCACCAGCTTCATCACTGTAAGAATATCACAGTAGCACTAACTATGGTTTATATATAATTTTCTGTATTTAGGGCAGTCAAAGATGCACCAAATTGTCTGAATGGATATTTAAACATACAGAGCTACTCTGCTAGACTCACAACTTACAAGCTTTGCATGTGTCTGCACTAATAAAACCTCTGTTATTTGCATGCACATAGAAGACATCCAAAAGCATCATACTTCCAACCCCATAATGAATGAATACATTATAATTTTGGCTTACTCTTTTTTTTCTATCTTTGTCTGGATCTCATCCGCTGTAATATCCTTAAAAGCAGCAGCAACATTTTCGAGAGCCGCGTATTCAGGCGGAGGAATGACTTATGAAAAGGTTAAGTACAAGGATATATAGATAATAATGGCGTACCACATGTATGATTTGCTGTTATAGTAGCATATATGCATGAGCTTTTATATCAAGTATGAGATATTTCTTCTAGCAGCACACAAAGCATCTGCAACTCTCCAACATACATTTTAAATGTATCCATAAACCCCCAATAATGTAAGGAGGTAGGGCTGGGCGGTATACCGCAAAAATACCGATACCATCACTGGCGTCGGTTAACCGACTTCAACTTAGCCAGGACGGTATTTGCGGTATTTTTGTATCTCTATGTCAGAATGCCCCCTCCCTGCACCCGTCCTGTCAGAGCGCACACACACGAGCTGCCCAGCACGAGCGCTGCACATTATGTGCAGGGGCACCGGTATCAGAGTGGGTAGTGGAGGAGCAGCAGGGTCCGGGTGAGAATGCCCCCCCCCCCACCCCCGCGCACCAGTCCAAGCGACCCCCCCCACCCATTCTGTCCAAGCACCTGTCCGCCCTCCCCACCCGTCCGGTCCAAGGCCCCGTCCCACCGCACCTGTCCTGTCTAAGCGCCCACGACACGTCCGGTCCGGTGACCCTGCACACTGAGGACGACAGGACAGCCGCCCCCAGATGCTGCTATGACATGTCCGCGTCCCTGCACACACAGGACATCATGTGCAGAGCTCGCCAGCCGGGTGGTTTCGGACAGGACTGGTTTGGGGGGGGGGGGGGGGGGTTAGGCACCGGTCCCGTCTAAGCCCCCCCCCCAGCTGGCGAGCTATGACATGCCTGTGTAGGGACGCAGGCATGTCATAGCAGCACTTGGCGGCGGCTGTCCTCTAGTCCCCTCAGTAACAATACAGGGCTGTAACATAGGAGGAATGAATGGCTGGAGCAAGTTATAGGAGACAGTGCTGTGGGTGGCATCCTGCCTGCTGCACCCCATTCATTCCTCCTAGGCTACAGTCCTGTATTCCTACTGAAGGAACTACAGTCATACACCCCTGTCCGCCCCGCCCTCCCCTCACCCTGTATAGTCATACACCCCTAATCGCTAGAGATGAGCGAACCAGCCGGATTTCTGGTTCGTTTGAATCAGAAATCTCGGCGGCTGACTCCCTCTGTGCAGCGGGTGGATACATTGTAAGGAACGCCTGGAAAACTGGGATACAGCCAATGCCAATGGCGTTATCCCATTTTTCTAGGCGTTCCTTACGATGTATCCACCCGCTGCACGGAGGGAGCAGACAGCGGGAGTCAGCCGCCGAGATTTCTTATTCATACGATCCAGAAATCCGGCTGGTTCGCTCATCTCTACTAATCGCCCCCCATTTAGTCATACACCCCTATCCACCCCCTACCCCTATGTGCTCCCTGTATAATCATACACCCCTATCCCTATGTGCCCCCCTGTATAGTCATACACCCCTACCCCTATGTGCCCCCTGTATAGTCCTGTAACTCTATCCCTATGTACTCCCATGTATAGTCCTGTAACTCTATCCCTATGTACCTCCTGTTTAGTAATACACCCCTATCCATCCCCCTCCGTATAGTCATGCACACCTATCCATCCCCCCCCCCATATAGTCATACACACCTATCCACCCCCCCCCATATAGACCCCCTAATAATGGCAAATAATAATAATAATGATAATAGACTAAGCACGGGTTGCTGCTTAGTGAGTTCTTTTTTACTTTTTTTAAATCAAAATATTGCCAGTTTGGCATGGCAAATGGGTGTGGTTTGTAAAAAGGGGCGTGCCAGAATTATAGTTGAATTATCGTTACTGCAGCTACATGTGCGATAAACCGCAATATTGATTTAGGCCATTATCGCCCAGCCCTATAAGGAGGTCAAAAGTGTGCTTTGTCCTTTGTTAGTGTAGTTTATATAAGGGTTTAAATTTGGTTACTTCACTATTCCATACAGCAATATACAATATACACTCACCGGCCACTTTATTAGGTACACCTGTGCAACTGCACGTTACCACTTAATTTCTAATCAGCCAATCACATGGCGGAAACTCAGTGCATTTAGGCAGGTAGACATGGTCATTACAACCAAGGTAGGCAGAAGAGCATCTCTGAAGGCACAGTACCTCGAACTTTGAGGCAGATGGGCTACAGCAGCAGAAGACCACCCATTGCTAGCATGGTGTACCTAATAAAGTGGCCGGTGAGTGTAGAACGCACCTGTCTATGCCAAATGTCTGAGGAATTTCCTCCAATGGGCACGGTGAGTTACAGCGTGAAAAGTATATTATAGGGTGACCTTTTCTGGAGATTTGCTTAGATGGCCACTTAATTAATTGAGCATTCTGAAGTTATCTGGAATCTGAAAAAGGGTGCTTAGTTTACCCTATAGAAGGATACGATCATCGAATTTGTAAACGTCCTCTAGTTTGTCTGCTTGGGCATTACATAAAGGCAAGTACAATGAATAGGATTCCTCTTCTATTTTGACCACAGCTTCTTGCACCAGTTCTGTAGAAATGGCATATAGGGCATATTAAACACAATTGAAATGTCAAATACATTTGTTACACATGCGTGAGAGAGACTGTGTGGGAAAGAGAGACCACCAGTGAACTGACGTCTCCTCACAGCAGCAAAGGAAGGCCTTCCACGTACTATCACACAATCTGGAAGAAGATGGCTTTTCGGCTTTGTGTTCCAAATTACAGTGTAGGAAAGGAGATTCAAATGATCTATAAGGCGCCACAAAATGTAGAATTTTTTATTTTTTTACCTTTATGCTCAGCACCGTTTGTGTACTTTGTAGTTGAATCCGTATGCTTGTGAGGCAGTTTGGTGCACTGGTAGCAGGGCTACCTCCGTCAGTGCACCGATCCTCCCCAACTGGCCCGCCCCTTCTAATAAATAATGGAGCAGAGCTCTGCAGTGAAATTACGCCGGCCGCTCATCACTGCAGAGGACCGGATGAGTATTCATTAGGAGAGGTGGGGTGGACTGATGCACTGAGGGTGGTAGTCCTGTCCCCAGTGCATCAACCCACCTCATTAGTATATGGATTAAACTACAAAGTGCACAACAACGTTGCTGAGGATGAAGGTAAGAAGCTTCCCTTCATCCTCAGCACCCCGTGGGACATATAAGCAGGTTAGATATTTCCAACCTGCGGATAGTTTTCTTTTATTCTGCCAAATGAAACCTGCAGGTACACCACAGTATACATCTAAGTACATTTTTCTTAGTATTCCATTGTACCTAACATTTCAAATGTGAATAAGCCCTAAACCAGAAAACTGAGGTATCTACCAACATGTTCACATTGCACAAATTCTCTGACAATTCACAACCAAAACACTTATTTCTAGTGCACTTTTGTAAGCTGATTATGCAAAATTATCCCCACAGTGACTCCAAGAAACAATGCAGGTAAAAAGGGGCAATTTATACCCCATACATATGTTCCAGGAAGAATTCTTGAAAAACATACAGGTTTTTGCACAAACCACAGAACCTGTCAGGAATAATAATAAAAAAAAATGCTGGCCATAACACTGACAGAATCCTGAAATTGTGGACACGGCACGATAACTAATAGTGTCATCATAAAAGTGTATTTATAGGAAATGGTTGCTTAGCAAGCCGCAAACATTTTTCCTGGCTGGAATTTGTAGAAGCAATCTACATTATTAGACAAATGGCAAGTCATCTATTTGTTGTGCAGTAATGTAGGCATCATTATATCTATAAACCCTGTTACCATGTAAACATAACTGGAATGTGAATCTGTGAAACCTTTTCCCTTAAAAATAATTCATCACCTATCCACAGGAGATAGCGATCAGCAATTTGTCAGCATTGTAGCATTAACAGGAGCACTGGTCACACATGTGCACTACTGCACCATTCACAAGGGACACTCAGAGACACTGTTCTCGAGATTGCTCATCAGCCTGATGATGGAGCCACAGAGATCACACATGTATCACGCATCGTGTGGATAGATAATAAATAATTTTAGTGAAAGGCCTAAATTTAGTGCTTACCTGTTGTTCCCCTGGATTCGATAATAACTTCAGCTGCCTTTGCCATTTCTTTACTTAAAATTTCACTGCCGACCTGGTTCAGCTTTCGTGAACTCAAAGCACGTTTCTGTTTGTTAGTTCCGAAGGCTTCAATCAAAGCATCAACCTATTTAACAAAGAGAGGTAATGAACATGCACATATTACAGTGGTTGCAGCATCAAATGTGAATATCGCATGTGTACCCCCAAGTAAGTATTTCACTCAGCCCTGGTTTTACATGGGACTGAGGCTTCTCAGTAGTCAGAGACTTAAAGAGGTTGTTTAAGAAAAATGCAGAAGTCCGACCTCTGCCAATCTCCGTATCGGGCGCCACCGGCTCTACTATGAATAGAGTACTTGCGTGACCCACGGCTCTATTCATTGCTATGGAGGTGATGGAGAGAGCAGAGTAAGCCGGAAAGTGCTTAGTGAGCTCTCTCCGGCACCTCCATAGGAATAGTCTCGCCGGAAAGAGCAGAGTAAGCCAGAAGAGTGCTTTCTTGGCTCTCCGGCATCTCCATAGGAATGAATAGAGCCGTTGAATACAGGTGAATTTTTCCTGGAATACCCCTTTAATGTAGGCCAAAAACACTGGATGACACTCCCAAAAAACCTGTTTAAGTTAAGGTTGTTGCTGACACGAATTCTATTACAGGACGGTGCAGAGGATTTACAAAGATGCAGGCAGCAAGCTGTGCCAGGCCCTGATAAGGCACAATGCTTTCTGTGGATTGGAGTGGCTTTATTCAGTACATGGGCTCGTGCTCACACTCCTATCCGTGTCAATTATATCACGCAAGAAAAAGGCTTAAGTTCAGCATGAAATGTTTTGCAGCTTTATTTTTTAAAATTTTTACCAGTAACATGCACACGCAGCGATACCATCTCCAACGCGTTTCTGATGCACTAAGCACCCTTAGAGCCATATTACAAGGGGCGAATATCATTTGAAAAATCCTTAGATCGTTTTGACTTAAACAATAATGGTTTTGTGTAATAGCAGGCAACGATTAAACGACCAACGAGAAATATTTTCATCATTGATCGTTCACAAATCGTTCCAATATCGTTTGGTCTAATAACACCAAGTCTATCAGCCAGGAAAGGACGAGCGCAAGAACGACCCTGTGTAATAGGGTGAACGATTTAAGATTGTTAGTCATAGTGGTCATTTGAGATCATTTATCGCCGAAAAATCATGCAGTGTAATACCACCTTTATGCTGCGTTTGCACGAATCGATAATTCGCCCAATTGATCGTTTAACGTTTTTGAAGCAACGATTTGGTTTTTATAACGATCAGCGTTTAGACGAATAAATAGATAGAAAAATCGTTAGAAAATTCATAAGAAAAATCTTTATTGTGATCGGTTTTTAAGATCGCTTAAGCCTATCTTTCACATAGGGTGAATCTTTGAAAGACTACACAAAGCGATCTGCGAATTTTTAGCGAACGACGATTTGAGAACATGTTGAAAGATCAAAATGAACGATTTCTCGCTCATTGCTTGATCGTTTGCTGTGTTTACACGGAACGATTATCGCTCAAATGCGATAGTTATTGCGAAAATTTGAACGATAATCATTCCGTGTAAACCCAGCATTAGTCATGACAACTACACCTTGTGTTTGGCCGCATTAAACAACCAGGTACGTGTGGAGCCCACCACTCACACAGGTGGGCGTGATGACGGGAAGCACAGCACACCTAGATACTAATAAATGAGCCTTACAATCCACATTGTGGTTTACAAATTGTTAATGCCAACAACATTATATCACACCTTTTGGTAGGGTTTATACGTGAAAATGTTTACATCTGTGCAATTACAGGTTATAGTATCATTATAGCAGGATTAGGACCTGCATACCAGAATTTAACGTATATACAAAAATATATACACACACACACTATATGGTAGGTCAATAATAGATATGCATTTCTCTATGTAAATTCATACCTTGCAGAAAGCAAGTGTTTAGGTGAAATATCTTCTCTATATTCTATACTATGTAGTTTGAGAGAAGACACTGGACCCATGTGCATCTCCACAAAATGTTTTGATGCACCTGATGAATGTCATGCATGTTCATATGCTCCTGTTTTCAACTTTCTAGACATGCATCCTACATAGGATGGATTGCAGATTGTACCAGGGCTGTGGAGTCAGCAAGCCGCAGTTCAGACTCCTATATTTTATGAGGGATCGACTCATAAAATGGCCAATCAGACACCAGGGAAGTTATTGATCACACTGGTGTGACGTAAATCTGTCTCAGCAGCTTCTTTCTAATGTCATACATGATCCTGGGGTGACTTCTGAGTAAATAAGGTAGAGATATAAAGTAGATTTTCCTTTTTGTGTATGTGCAGTGGATGCAGCTAGTCTCCAGCCTCCATGTCCTGAACAATTCACAACTAGACTAGATGGGCCAGGTGGTCTTTTCTGCTGACAGTCTTCTGTGTTTCTAACTGAATATTCACCATATGTAAACACTTGCTTTCTGCACTGTATGAATTTACATAGAGACAGGCATATCTATTATTCACATTATACATTTTTCCATATGCTTTTTATCTGCTATACACACAGGGACGATTCTTGGTTCTCTGCTGCTTGAGGTGAAACCTGAAAGGGTGCCCCCTCAGTGCCCACACTGCCCCATTACCATACCCACCTCCCCAAGCCTATTGAAAATGATAAGTAAGGAGTGTGTGCAGAAAACCTGCAGCTAATAACAATAATAATAATAATAATAATAATAAGTGCATACACAATCCAGCTCACCATAAATCAGCCTCTTTAAGCACTACCTTCCATCATTAGTGAGGACAAGATAGAAAAAGCTTCAAAGTTTCCAATTCCACAACTGTGTATGGAATTCTTTAATCTTTATTACTTTTCCAGGAATAAAAGCTCCCGACATGTACAAGAGTCAATGCATTGTGACTGGTGATCTTACTCATGGTCATACTACTATTACACCTTGTGCTGCACATAAAGGGGTAGTGTAGTGACGTGTGAAGCATATAACAATACCTGCAGATTGTTTTCAGTTCTGACCTCATTGCATTCTACATCTGTGTCCTGCTATCATTTGCAGATCATGGGCTCAATGAAGTCAGTGGTGTGTAGCAGACAGTATCATTTATGGCCACTTCATGATATGTGAAATGGAAACAGCCCTGATACACATCTAATCCTGCTATATTATAATCTGTAATCGGGTTTATACTTATGAAAATGTTTACATCTATGCCATTGTCTACTAAAAGGTGTGTAGGAAGCTGAAGTATAATGTTGTTGGTATTAACCATAATGTGGTTTGTAAGGCTCATTTGTTACTATCTAGGTGTGCTGAGCTTCACGTCATCACGCCCAACTGTGTGGTTTTCTGTGTCATTGATTGATGGAGGGGAGAGGGGTCGAGGAGAATGAGTGAGCGCACAGAGGAGAAAAGGTAGCCCTGCACAGCACAACATCCTGTGATCTTATCTCACCAAGTTCCCAACCCAGCACTGAGCAGTGTGACCTGTGAATCCAGCGTTTTATGTGCCCAGTCTCTAAACTGCACAGTCTGCTTGTCTCCTCTTCCTGCTCACTCATCCCCCTCACCCCCCCTCCATAGGGTATAATGGACTCAGCCAACACGTCTTCACTTTGCTTCTCTGTAATGTAGGCGACTTTGCCTGATAATGAACAGATGAGTTCATTTAATGGAAATAATATTAAATAATAAGTTATATTAAATTCACTTCTACTGTGAAAATCACCATTTATGTGGCAGTAAACCCTTTCCTTCAGGACTGTATGTACATCCTTGAAATGAACATCTACATTAGCAGATACTTTAGTCTGACTCTTCACAATAACCTGTCATTTAGCAAAGTGTCTGTTAATGAAAATGTTTTCCGACATTACAAGGAGCAAAACGAAAGTTTGAATTGGTTTTCCAAGATAAAGAAAAATTATATTTTTGACTGTTAGGAGGGGGTACTTATATTTACCTCCTGGGCTCAAACCGCCACCTGTGTTCCCTGGCACCCACCCAGTAGACAAAGCGTGCTGTGTTTGGGGTCAGCGCATGCAGTTTCCACTCAGTCAGTCAGTCAGTGGCTGCATTGAGGTCCCACTTGAGCCCAAAAAAACCCTTTTACAGATATGAAACTGTTAACACACCTTGTCTCTGTAGGTTAACCTTGACTGGTCTCTGGTTTCTTCAGCTTGTTGATCTTCTACCAACCAGAAAAGAAAAAAAAATTACATACATACTGCACTTAATGTGTGTATGTGGTCTTATGGTAGATACATGCTATATTGCTATATTGGCAAAATCTGTCAATTTGTTATGTGAATGTGTATGGTTTGCAGTTCAGCTTCATTCATTTCAATGGAAATGAGCTGCAAGACCACACCCAAACTGAGCCCATCTTTGGACCAATTAAATTTCAATTTTATCAATGTCTTTTCGTAGGTGAGGTCTCCAGAAGTGGACGCACTGATAGTTCTATGAAGTGGTGCAAAGGAAAAAAAAAAAGTCTCTTTTGTCCACTTCAAACAATCACAGCACAGCTTTCATTTTTTTTCAGAACTGAATATGAAATGAAAGCCAAGCTTTCAGGGATTTTTACCATGCTAGAGTGGATTTTTCTTACCAGAACGGCTGTCCTCTAGTATTGGCTGCATACTGAAGTGTTCAGCATCATACACTTGCATCTTTCCAGTTTCTTTATTTAGTACCCCAACAAAATACCTGATAAACAAAATTTTACAACTGTTTATAGATCTACCCTGGTTGATGCACCAAAACAAAGCAAGTAGCAAGCTGTAGGAAAGTGGAAGTTTTGGATTTTTGTTGGACATAGCAACATGGAAGGCAAAATCTAAATCTTAGGTCTGGTAGAAATAAGAAAAGGGCAGGATATTGGATCTTTGATCTCTGCTAACAACCAATGATAAAAGGATTTACTGGTAAGCACAAAATACAATTTTCTTGGTAATATCATTGGTGGGCACAGCACTATGGGAAGTTCTGGGGGGGCATGTTATCCACCTAGTGCACAGCAGCTTGCCGTACCATGTAGCCCTGGCTGGCACCTGGGGATGAATCTAGTAGAACTTGGTGAAAGTGTGTACTGAGGCCCAGATAGATGCCTTGCAGACCAACTGTGAATGCCATACTGCCAAGGAGACCATAAGGTGAAACACATTGCAAATTTGTCTAAAGCGTGCATCTGACATGTCACTCTATAACTGTCAGGAACGCATATCTATGATGCATAATGCCATTTGAATGGCGATAATCTACATCCATGACTGCGGCTTAAAAACGTAGTCCAAAGTGACAAAATATGCAGTGGAAATCCAAGGCTACCCTCTAAATGTCTGCTGTGTGCTGTTCTTTTCCACCCATGAAAAATGCACCATGTGAACATATCCTTAATGTGCTCCTACCTGCATAGCGAGCTGGACTTCAAAGCTTCAGGAGTGAAATTTTTTCCAATGTAACTCAGCCTTTCTGTTTGTGCTGTCTGCAAAATATCAGAAAATGAGATATAACTACATCTATAAAACATACACTCACTAATAAAAAAAAAAGTTTTTAGAATCAAATAAAAGTTTGTATTTGTGAATAGTAATGATGATATATGTGAATACAACAACAGACTAAAAGGATAAGTGTTCTGGGGTAAACTGTACAATTAAAAAGAGGCTCTAGAACCCTGCTGGGTCGCCTCTAGCTTGGATACAAGATGAGATACGGCTGGCCATATAGGTATGCAGGTTCGCCCACAGACTATGCAGGGCCTGTAGATCCGGCCCATTTCCAGGATACCAAACCTGGCTTATCATAAATGCTCGACTTGTAATAAATCTGGCAAAAGAGCAGGCCAAGGAAGTGTTGTAATCTAGCAAAGACAGTCCTTGGGAACCCTTGCTTTGTGTGGGTATACATTATACTGCAGAAAAATGCCAGTCAGAAGCTGTGCAATGTGAGGCAACGAATAAGATCAATTGTTATATATGATGGCGTCCCAGATCATAACACCAGTAGTTCGCGCATTGTCACTTCAGGAATAAAAGCACACACTATAAGGCCTCCATACTGAAACCTGACTATTGTTGTATCCTAAACAGAACAAGCTTATGTCGCTAAAGACAATGTGGTTCCAGTCTGTAGAGGTCCATGGACGCAGTGCCACTAAATTTCCTTCTATTAAAAGGGGGGTCCAGGAAAACAATCATACTTAGCCGTGCTGTCGGGGCTGTGGGAGTCAGTAAAGTATACTTACCTGTCCTACTCTCCCCGCATAGAGTCTGTGATGACTGGCCAATGCTTCTCTGGTCCCTTCTATAAACACTGTGTAGGATAATAGCTTGAAGGGATAACAAAGATGCATCGAGTTGTCTTACCAAAATTCTCTGGCTTTTGGTAGGGGCCGTGGCAGCTTTGTTGTTATATAACGTAAAACAAACATTTTCTGGGGTTTGAACCGTTCCATTGGAAAACTGAACTGCAAAATAGAAAACACTGGACAGTTATTTTTTGCTTAAAACTTCAAACCATAAAAGGAAAAAAAAATACATGGCGTGACCATAGTCTAATGAAATGAAGCAATTGAGTACCATCAGACCCCAGCTTTCATTTTAAAATAGCAAAAACTGCACCAAGGATGACTGTAAAAAACTTTAAGTGACTGTACCACCAGGCCCAGGCTGAAGCACTGGAGGCGGGCCGACCCACCCTTAGTGGGAAGAAACCCCAGCCCCTCCATTGGGTGACTCCATTAGAATCAATGGAACCCTATTATAGAGGGGCTAGGGTTTCCTCCCACTAAGGGTGGGTCGGCCCGCCTCCAGTGCTTCAGCCTGGGCCTGGTGGTACAGTCACTTTATGGTGTGTTTACACAGAGAGATTTATCTGACAGATTTTTGAAGCCAAAGCCAGGAATAGATTTCAAAAGTTTTTCCTTTATGACCTGTTCTCTGTTTATAGTCTATTCCTGGCAAAAATCTGTCAGATAAATCTCTGTGTAAAGGCACCCTTACCCTCATCCTCAGCACCCCACGTGCTATAAGGGCATATCAGCAGGGTAAATACTTCAAACCTGCTGATAGTTTCCATTTAAAGGACAAGTCCGGTGAAAAATTTTATTTAAAAATTGTATTGCCCCCCAAAAGTTATACAAATCACCAATATACACTTATTACGGGAAATGCTAATGTGCTTTTTCCCTGCACTTACTACTGCATCAAGGCTTTACTTCCCGGATAAAATGGTGATAGCACGACCCGACTCCCAGAGCTGTGAGGGCTGTGGTTGCTGGAGATGATGTTGGCAGAGGGATGCTCAGTGTCCCTTCAGTGCCCTGTGTCCCTCAGTGTCCCCCTGCCATCATCCTCTCCAGCAGCCACAGCCTACACAGCTCTGGGAGTCGGGTCGTGACATCATCATGTTATCCAGGAAGTGAAGCCTTGATGCAGTAGTAAATGCAGGGAAAAAAGCACATTAGCATTTCCTGTAATAAGTGTATTTTGGGGATTTGTATAACTTTTGGGGGGCAATACAATACTTTAATAAAAAATTTCACCGGACTTCTCCTTTAATGTGTCTCAGACTTGGATCATCCAATTATTAGACATGTCAAAAGATATAAGTCACATTGGGTTTGACTCATAAGACCCCCTGGGTTGTGGCGATACAGTGGGGGAGAGCTCTGTACTGCCTGGCCAATCGAAGATCCAACTCTTTCGCTTAATAGACTCTAATCAGACAAGAGTTGGATTTGATTGACAGCCGGGGAGAGACATGCACTGCCACGCTCTCTCTTCAGCTGTATCTCCAGATCGCAGCAGAGAGACCGATGGGATCAATAACTTTGACATGTCAGAAGTTATTACAAATGACAGTAATGCTTTTAAATAAATATAATGTAACCAGTAAGTTATCTGAACCTTAAAACAGACAACTTGTGACACAAAACACAAAAAGCCATATTACTGCGGCCAAAGAAAAGTGATGAATAAAGAAAGAATGAGAAAACTGTGTGAGCAGTAAGGCCTGCATTGGCTCGGTGACTCCACTCCCTTCTGCCATGATGGATAGGGAATACTAGTGCTGCATATATGTATAGTATATGTATAGGAGGAGCCCTCCCAGCAGCAGCAGACAGAGCAGGCTGCACAGCGCACAGCTCATGGCGACTATCCAGCGCGGCTACACGTCTCACCCAGCAGAGCCGGCCGCTCGGGCTCGCCCCGGTACTCCCAGGCGGCTTTACCAGCCATGTCTCTCACACACGTGGGCAACACGGACTTCCTACTTGCTAGTGGGAGGGAACCAGCAAACTAACCAATGCTACGAACACTGCCATCAAGAAGGACCACGGCTCTCCGCTCCACACGTGTCTGCAGCGCACTGCGCCCTCTGCTGGTCACTGCCCGACAATACCTGCGCATAAGGAATGGCTTA
Organism: Dendropsophus ebraccatus; assembly: GCF_027789765.1. Lineage (NCBI taxonomy): Eukaryota > Metazoa > Chordata > Amphibia > Anura > Hylidae > Dendropsophus > Dendropsophus ebraccatus. The sequence continues at coordinate 88,385,952 of NC_091456.1, forward strand.
CTGTAATAAAGCTTGGCCAGGATTTATTGGAGACCAGAGGAGGACTTTCCTTAGATGGTGCCTGCACGATATGATTGTTAGTGGTCAACAGCAACATGCACTAAATAATTTGTCTATATAACGTCCTATAATACCAAAATTACACTGCAATACAATGCATAAATAAGGCTGTGTATACTGCACTGCACTACAATACATAGATAAGGCTGTGTACACTGCACTACAATACATAGATAAGGCTGTGTACACTGCAATACAATACATAAATAAGGCTGTGTACACTGCAATACAATACATAAATAAGGCTGTGTACACTGCAATACAATACATAGATAAGGCTCTGTACACTGCAATACAATACATAGATAAGGCTGTGTACAATACAATACATAAATAAGGCTGTGTACACTGCAATACAATACATAAATAAGGCTGTGTACACTGCAATACAATACATAAATAAGGCTGTGTACACTGCAATACAATACATAAATAAGGCTCTGTACAATGCAATACAATACATAGATAAGGCTGTGTACAATACAATACATAAATAAGGCTCTGTACACTGCAATACAATACATAAATAAGGCTCTGTACACTGCAATACAATACATAGATAAGGCTCTGTACACTGCAATACAATACATAGATAAGGCTCTGTACACTGCAATACAATACATAAATAAGGCTCTGTACAGGGGCGTAGCTAATGACTCCTGGGCCCTGGTGCGAGAGGTCAACTTGGGCCCCCCCCTTCCTCGACCAAGTGATGCTATTGGTATATGTGTATATTATATATATATATATATATGTGTATATATATATATATATATATATATATATATATATATACACCAAGACAGATATTACGAATAACGATCTTAAGATAGGAAGAGAAAATATTATCACCACACATATTACCGCCATATTGTTACTGACCAAATCCTGTATACTAAGACCAATAAAACATAGTACCAGATAGCAAGTAACAAATAATTCCACCACATACTAACACCACCACATACTGACTAACACCACCACATACTGACTAACACCTCCGCTGCTACTGACTAACACCACCACATACTGACTAACACCACCACATACTGACTAACACCTCCACTGCTACTGACTAACACCACCACATACTGACTAACACCACCACATACTGACTAACACCAACGCTGCTGCTACTAACACCACCACCTACTAACACCACCGCTGCTACTAAATAACATCCACTGTACACGTATCACCGCATCCAGTCATATAGAGGTGGACGCAGCTCCACACAGGCTCTAGACACCATATACATTACAGTGCAGTTACATCAGGTGACTCACAGGGGACGTCTTCTCTGATCGGAGTTCTTCCCTCTTCATCTTCTTCTCCATCTGCTCTCGGCCATTATGAGAACTTCTCCGAGCCACGAATCCACAGAATCTGCCAGACAGACATATTAGACTCCTCACTCTGACACCATCGTAATCTCTCTACAAACTGCACATTTGTATTGGCCTCATTTAGTGGGTAACCCTGACACTATGTGACCTCCTTATAGTGTATGCCCTATATGTAGCCTCCTTATAGATGGTCCCCACTCTGTGTATCCCCCCTTATAGTATATGCCTCCTACTATGTAGCCTCCTTATAGATGCCCCCTTTGTGTATCCCCCTTATAGTATATGCCTCCTACTATGTAGGCTCCTTATAGATGCCCCCTCTGTATATCCCCTCTTATAGAAAGCCCCCTCTCCCCCTATGTTGGCCCCCTTATAGATGCCCCCCCTTATAGATGGCCCCTTCCCCCCCTTATATATTGCCCCCTTATAGATAGCCCCCTCTCCCACCCTCCTATAGATGGCCCCCTCTCCTATAGATGGCCCCTTCCCCCCCTTATAGATGGCCCACTCTCCCGTCTCCTTATATAGATGGTCCCCCTCTCCCCCCCCCTTATAGATGGTCCTCTCTCCCCCCCCCCCCTTATAGATGGTACCCCTCTCCCCCCCCCTTATAGATGGTCCCCCTCTCCCCCCCCCCCTTATAGATGGTCCCCCTCTCCCCCCCCTTATAGATGGCCCCCCTCTTTCCCCCCTTATAGATGATCCCCCTCTTCCCCCCCTTATAGATGGTTCCCTCTCCCCCCCCTTATAGATGGTCCCCCTCTTCCCCCCTTTATAGATGGCCCCCTCTGCTATAGATGGCCCCTTCCCCCCCTTATAGATGGCCCACTCTCCCCTCTCCTTATATAGATGGTCCCCTCTCCCCCCCCCCTTATAGATGGTCCCCCTCTCCCCCCCCCTTATAGATGGTCCCCCTCCCCCCCCCTTATAGATGGTCCCCCTCTCCCCCCCCTTATAGATGGCCCCCCTCTTCCCCCCCTTATAGATGATCCCCCTCTTTCCCCCCTTATAGATTGCCCCCCTCTCCCCCCCCCCCTTATAGATGGTTCCCTCTCCCCCCCCCTATAGATGGTCCCCCTCTTCCCCCCCTTATAGATGGTCCCCTCCCCCCCTATAGATGGTCCCACTCTTCCCCCCCTTATAGATGGTCTCCTCCCCCCCCCCCTCCCTATAGATGGTCCCCCTCTTCCCCCCCCTTATAGATGGTCCCCCTCCCCCCCTTAGAGATACCCCCCCTCTAGAAGGTCCCCCTCTCTTGCCCCCCTTTATAGATGGCCACCTCTCCCCCCTCCTTTATAAATGGCCCCTTCCCTCCTATAGATAGCCGCCTCTTTCCTTTATTAAAACAAATAAAACTAAATAAAAAACACACACACAACTCACCTAACAACGCGCTCCCCCGGCGATCCTCTTCTTCTTCAGCCTCCGTCTGCCCCGAATCATGCGCTGCTGCCGGGGGTGTCGCGTCCTATCCCCGGCAGCGCGCGCATCATAGAGTTCCCTGTGCTGGGACCTCCAGCACAGGGAGCGTCTCTAATGTGCGCTCCCTGTGCCGGAGCAGTGAACTCTATGATGCACGCGCTGCCGGGGATAGGACGCAACACCCCCGGCAGCAGCGCATGATCAGGGGCAGACGGAGGCGGCCTCTTGTGACCGCAAGCAACACAATGCTTGCGGTCACAAGAGTGATTGATGAGGGGGGGCCTCAGGGGCCCAGCGGGCCCCGCGGGCCCCCCCCTTGTGGCGGGCCGGGTCGCAGCGGCGACTGCTGCGACCCTGGTAGTTACGCCACTGGCTGTGTACACTGCAATACAATACATAGATAAGGCTCTGTACACTGCAATACAATACATACTGTAGATAAGGCTCTGTACACTGCAATACAATACATAAATATGGCTCTGTACACTGCAATACAATACATAGATAAGGCTCTGTACACTGCAATACATAAATAAGGCTGTGTACACTGTAATACAATACATAGATAAGGCTGTGTACACTGCAATACAATACATAAATAAGGCTGTGTACACTGCAATACAATACATAGATAAGGCTGTGTACACTGCAATACAATACATAAATAAGGCTCTGTACACTGCAATACAATACATAAATAAGGCTCCGTACACTGCAATACAATACATAAATAAGGCTCTGTACAATGCAATAGAATACATAAATAAGGCTCTGTACACTGCAATACAATACATAAATAAGGCTCTGTACACTGCAATACAATACAATACATAAATAAGGCTCTGTACAATGCAATACAATACATAAATAAGGCTCTGTACACTACAATACATAGATAAGGCTGTGTACAATACAATACATAAATAAGGCTGTGTACACTGCAATACAATACATAAATAAGGCTGTGTACACTGCAATACAATACATCAATAAGGCTGTGTACACTGCAATACAATACATAAATAAGGCTGTGTACACTGCAATACAATACATAAATAAGGCTCTGGACACTGCAATACAATACATAAATAAGGCTCTGTACACTGCAATACGATACATAGATAAAGCTCTAAACAATGCAATACAATGCATAAATAAGGCTGTGGACACTGCAATACAATACATAAATAAATAAGGCTGTGTACACTGCAATACAATACATAAATAAGGCTCTATACACTGCAATACAATACATAAATAAGGCTGTCTACACTGCAATACAATACATAAATAAGGCTGTGTACACTGCAATACAATACATAGATAAGGCTCTGTACACTGCAATACAATACATAAATAAGGCTCTGTACACTGCAATACAATACATAAATAAGGCTCTGTACACTGCAATACAATACATAAATAAGGCTGTGTACACTGCAATACAATACATAGATAAGGCTGTGTACACTGCAATACAATACATAAATAAGGCTGTGTACACTGCAATACAATACATAGATAAGGCTGTGTACACTCCAATACAATACATAAATAAGGCTCTGTACACTGCAATACAATACATAAATAAGGCTCCGTACACTGCAATACAATACATAAATAAGGCTCTGGACACTGCAATACAATACATAAATAAGGCTCTGTACAATGCAATACAATACATAAATAAGGCTCTGTACACTGCAATACAATACATAAATAAGGCTCTGTACAATGCAATACAATACATAAATAAGGCTCTGTACAATGCAATACAATACATAAATAAGGCTCTGTACACTGCAATACATTACATAATAAATAAGGCTGTGTATACTGCAATACAATACATAGATAAGGCTCTGTACACTGCAATACGATACATAGATAAAGCTCTAAACAATGCAATACAATGCATAAATAAGGCTGTGGACACTGCAATACAATACATAAATAAGGCTCTGTACACTGCAATACAATACATAAATAAGGCTCTATACACTGCAATACAATACATAAATAAGGCTGTGTACACTGCAATACAATACATAAATAAGGCTGTGTACACTGCAATACAATACATAGATAAGGCTCTGTACACTGCAATACAATACATAAATAAGGCTCTGTACACTGCAATACAATACATAAATAAGGCTCTGTACACTGCAATACAATACATAAATAAGGCTGTGTACACTGCAATACAATACATAGATAAGGCTGTGTACACTGCAATACAATACATAAATAAGGCTGTGTACACTGCAATACAATACATAGATAAGGCTGTGTACACTCCAATACAATACATAAATAAGGCTCTGTACACTGCAATACAATACATAAATAAGGCTCCGTACACTGCAATACAATACATAAATAAGGCTCTGGACACTGCAATACAATACATAAATAAGGCTCTGTACAATGCAATACAATACATAAATAAGGCTCTGTACACTACAATACAATACATAAATAAGGCTCTGTACACTGCAATACATTACATAATAAATAAGGCTGTGTACACTGCAATACAATACATAAATAAGGCTCTGTACAATGCAATACAATACATAAATAAGGCTCTGTACAATGCAATACAATACATAAATAAGGCTCTGTACACTGCAATACATTACATAATAAATAAGGCTGTGTATACTGCAATACAATACATAGATAAGGCTCTGTACACTGCAATACATTACATAATAAATAAGACTGTGTACACTGCAATACAATACATAGATAAGGCTCTGTACACTGCAATACATTACATAATAAATAAGGCTGTGTATACTGCAATACAATACATAGATAAGGCTCTGTACACTGCAATACAATACATAGATAAGGCTCTGTACACTGCACTGCAATACATTACATAATAAATAAGACTGTGTACACTGCAATACTATGCATAAATAAGGCTCTGTACACTGCACTACAATACATAAATAAGGCTCTGGACACTGCAGACTCTTACACATTTATGTACTTTTAACTCATTGCCATGAACATATAACTTAGTACTACAAGTCCAGGCAAAGCTATGAAAATTGTGCAAAGCAAAGCTAAACCTTGACTAATAAAGAGTCATCCTACAGCACTCATAAGGGGAAAAAAACCCTCTGGAGGAAACCTCTAGGGGACCATGGCTGAAGGATGGCCCTACCCTTGGGCTTAGAGGGTTAATGCCATACTGTAACTAATCAAATTAAAATCAAATAGATATTGTCATCACATATATGGTACCATGCATATGTACCATATACCAACAGATGAGATTGACAATAATACATGCTTTATTACACTAGCAAAAAGAGAAGTTGAAGACTAAAAATTATTAAAGGGGGAGTGTGGGAGGAAAATGTATTTCTCCGGATCTTCTTGTGAGAGAGAGGAAGGAAGAGACAAGACAGAAAGTTATATATTTTCCTAAATCCCACCCTCCTCGAAGGAATACACTAGGAATATACTTCTTCCTCTTAAAGTGTGCCAGTAATCATAAAAATCTTTTCACATGTCATAGAGACATGTCAAAAGTTTTGATTGGTCCAGATCTGAGTGTTCAGACCCATACTGATCGGCAGAACGAGCGGGGAGAGGACTGCACTGCATCGTGGTCCTCTCCCGGCTCTGTCAGTGAAAAGAGTCAGGCTCCATAGACTGACTCATAAGGTGACACAGAGCAGGGATAGGATCAAACTTAGCGTGGCTTTCTCCCGGCTTGTTCTCACAATCAGTATGGGTCTGAACACTTAGACCCAGACCGATCAGAACTTTTGACATGTCTTTATGATAGATCAAAAGATTTTTCTATGACAGGTAGGGTCTTATTCGACAGGCCGATGGGGCCCGATAATAACTGTAAACGAGCGCTGATCTGCTAAATCACCGCTCGTTTACTGGACCTATTACACGGCCCGATTATAGTTTAACAAGGATGGACATTGTTATCGATGTCCTTGCAGCAGTTGCTTAAACTTTATACATTACCTATCCAGGCTACAGGACTCCTCTTTTGCGTTTTTCTTCTCCCTGGGTCCCGAGTGCTCCAGCTTCAGAGTGGCCTGTCTCAGCTGACAGGCCACTCAGCCAATCACTGGCCGCTCTGAAGCTGGAGCGCGTGGGACCTGGGGAGAAGCATAGCGCAAGAGGAGCCTTGCAGGCTGGATAGGTAATGTAAATCGCCAGTCGCCGGCCGCGCACCACTATTACACATAGAGATGCGCGGTTGGCGCCTGACAATTATAGGTTCAAACCTATATCAACGATCAGCAGATGATAGTTGTCATCGGCTGATCGTTGTATTTATTCCACAGAGCGATAATCGGGACGATTCATGGAATAGGCCCCTTACACTTTAGGGCTGGGTTCACACTATGTATATTTCAGGCAGTATTTGGTCCTCATGTCAGGTCCTCATAGCAACCAAAACCAGGAGTGGATTGAAAACACAGAAAGGATCTGTTCACACAATGTTGAAATTGAGTGGATGGCCGCCATATAACAGTAAATAACGGCCATTATTTCAATACCACAGCCGTTGTTTTAAAATAACAGCAAATATTTGCCATTAAATGGCGGCCATCCACTCAATTACAACATTATGTGAACAGAGCCTTTCTGTGTTTTCAATCCACTCCTTGTTTTGGTTGCTATACAGCCTCAAATATACTTAGTGTGAACATAGCCTTAAGCAGTACCACCTTAAAGTGTCACTGTCATTTATTTATTTTTTTCAGAAATCAATAGTACAGGCGATTTCCCCCTCCTTTCCCTCCCCTCTCCATAGAACAGACAGGGTTGTGTCTGATGCAACAAGTCACAATTTCCTGATATTTAGCAGTGAATGGAAAAGAGGAGGAAGGGGGGGGGGGGGCCTGGGAAAAGGCTTTTTGAAAGCAGATAATGGCATATTTGCCTAATAAACCCAATTACAAAGTTTCTTAAAATAAATAAAAAAAAAAAAAAATATATATATATATATATATATATATATATATATATATATATATATATGACTCTTTAAGTGTATACAACTATGCAGACAAGACTGAAGGGACTATAGGTTTCCCCTTCCAAAGTCATGTCCCTCTTTGCTTTGGGCTCCGGTGGAGTTTATAGTAATAAAAGACTTTAATGGGAAAGCTAATTTTATTTTTTCACTTTTTAATTTATTTTTTTTTACGTCTTTTTTTTATTTCTTGATGTGATTGCTTGTATAGTACTCAGAAGTACATCCATACTGCTTTGCACTATGTCTGTCACTTGCTCACTACTGACAGCATCTACAAGATTAATCTGCTGACATTACAATGTGTGTTCCAGCGTTGGCAAATGTGGTGGCCGCTGTCCCATCTCAGTCGGTAATTTGCTGAGCAGGCTGTCACTGCCAAGACAAGTCTCAGAAGTGGCAATGGCAGTGGTCATAAGTAGACCCAGAGACTCTGCAGGAAGACACCAGGGGAGCATGTACGGGTAAGAATAAAATATTATGTTTATTAAAGGGCATTACAATATCAAAAGTTTCTGAATGTGGGAGTACCCCTTTAAGTTGGGATCCTCTACCAAAGGTGTTTCACAAAAGATGACTGGTGAATGTAAAACCTGATTGAGATTCAAGAAAGAAGAACATTTAGGGATAAATGAATGCAGCAGATTGAGCAGGGCTTTATCTGGCAGAATGGTGGTATGTGGCCCAGCAGAAGAACATGCCTGTAGTTCACTAACCTTCTTTGTCGATGTGACTGCCAGAAGTAGAGTGGTCTTGAGGACAGCATATCTGACAGGAACCTCCTCCAGGTGCTCAAATGGTTTGGTACAAAGATACTTCAGAACTACAGAAGGATCCCATCTAGTAACATGTGTGATAACTCTGACCTGGACTCTAATAGTGTTAGGAGAAAAACCTTTATCATACCCTGCCTGAAGAAACTCCAAGATATCTACATCTGAAGGAGCACTGGAAGTCCATCTTCTTAAAGGAACACTAATCTTGGGCTAATCTTTTAACTCTGGTACATGCCCTGTTTGTTGCTTCCCTCATTGAGAGAGCACACCTAACACCCTGATAGAAAAAAAACATTGTCTGCCAGGTAATGGGAGCAGAATTTATCCAGTTTGGCATTTTTCTTGTTGCCATAAGGTCTATCTTCGGGGTTCCTCATGTGGAGGTCATTCCTTGGGATCTCTTCCTTAGGACTAGCTGATTGGTCGGCTATCACATTCTGAACTTAATTTATGTGGGTTGCAGACAACCTTATTATTCATGTCTCTGCCCAACAAAAGATCTTCTCTACCACTATAAAAAAAAAGACTTTTATTCTAGGGCCTCCTGGTTGTTGATTTAGTAGACGGCTGCAAGGCTGAAGATAGGGAGCAGAATGAACTAGACAGGGGGATGTGACAAATGAACAATGTAAAGGGCTTCTTAAGGCCCTATTCCACGGAACGATTATTGGCTGTTACGGCCGATAATCGGCACGTGGAATAAAAGGCAATGATCAGCCGACATTGTTCATATCAGCTGATCGTTGTGTCACTTGTTTTTAAAACATGTTAAAAAACAAGCAACTGTAATAGCAGCAATCTGCTGCCGTTGCTCCGTGGAATAGGAGCGGCAGCGGCAGATTGCCGCTATGCTGTATGGGCTGCCCGGACGATTTAGCGATCACCCGGGGAGCCCCTCCGCAACTTTGTCAGATACAGAAACCCCTTTTACACCCATTCCCAAGCAGTAGCGGTCTTTGGCACCAAGCATCCCAAGCAATCGCTTGGGGCCCCCAACATCCAGGGGGCCCCCCACGCCCCGCTCTTCTCAAGACCACTAGACAGGGCCGCTGCCCCGCTCGCTGCTGTGATTTGAACTGTAACTATGAGCACTCGTAATGAGCGCTCATAGTTACATGCAGCAGCAGCACTGACAGGGCGGGAGCTATTGGCTCCCTTCCTGTCAGTCACTCTTGTGGCCGCAGGAAGGGTTTTCCTTGCGGTCACAAGTGGCCGCTCTGTCCTTGTGGTGTCGGTGCTCCAGTGACATCACTGGAGCATGGGCACCAGGACAAGGGGAGCGCGGCCTCTTGTGACCGCAGGGAAAACCCTTGCGGCCACAAGAGTGAAAAGAACAGGAGACGCCTGGACCCAGGTGAGTATAAATATTAGTTTAACTGTGTTATATACTATATGGGAGGGGGAGCACACAGGGGCCTGTGTAACTGGGGGAGCGCACAGCGGGGTTCTATATAAATGGGGGGAGCACGCAGTGGAGCTATATAATGGGGAAGACACAGGGGGCTATAGACTACTGGGGCTTCACAGAGGGGTCTATATATTACTTGAGTCAGCACACAGGGGGTCTATATACTACTTGGGGCAGCAGGATGGGGTCTATATACAACTGGGGGAGCACACAGGAGGTCTATATCCAAGTGGGGGAGCACACAGGGGGGCTATATACTACTTGGGGAGCACACAGGGGGGCTATATACTACTGGGGGGGCACACAGGGGGTCTATATACTATTGGGGTAGCACACAGGGGGTCTATATACTACTGGGGTAGCACACAGGGGTCTATATACTACTGGTAGGGCACACAAGGGGTCTATATATTACTGGGAGAACACACAGGGGTCTATATACTACTGGTGGGGCACACAGGGGGTCTATATACTACTGGGGGAACACACAGGAGTTTGTATACTACTGGTGAGGCACACAGGGGGTCTATATACTGCTGAGGCAGCACACGGGGTCTATATATAACTGGGGGGCACACTGGGGTCTATATACTACTGGGGCAGCACACAGGGGGTCTATATACTACTGGAGGAGCACACAGAGGTCTATATACTACTGGTGGGGCACACAGGGGGTCTATATACTACTGGGGGCAGCACACAGGGGGTTTATATATAACGGGGAGCACACAGGGGGTCTATATATATAACTGGGGGAGCACACAGGGGGTCTATATATAACTGGGGGCAGCACACAAGGGGTCTATATACTGCTGGAGGAGCACACAGTGGTCTATATACTACTGGGGGAGCACACAGGGATCTATATAATACTGGTGGAGCACACAGGGGGTCTATATACTACTGGGGGAACCACACAGGGGGTTTATATACTACTGGAGGAGCACACAGGGGTCTATATCCAAGTGGGAAAGCACACAGGGGGGCTATATACCACTGAGGGAGCACACAGGGGAGCTATATACAAGTGGGGGAGCACACAGGGGGTCTATATACTAGTGGGGGAGCACACAGGGGGTATATGTAACTAGGGGCAGCACACGGGGTATATACGACTGGGGGCAGCACACAGAGGGTTTATATACAACTGGGACAGCACACAGGGGGTCTATATACTTTTGAGGGAGCACACGGGGGGGCTAAATATAACTAGGGGAACACACAGGCGTCTATACACTACTAGGGGAAGCACACAAGGGGTATATACTACTGAGGGGAAGCAAACAAGGGGTATATACTACTGGCGGCTGCACACATCGCCCCTGTTCCCAAGCATGAGGCACCACTGGCTGGAGAATGTGGTTTGGAGTGGTAGTAAGTGCAGGCTGAGTGCTCAGAAATACAATATAAAACCATGATAGTAGCAGCTATAGTTTAGTTCATACGTTTGAAAGTTCAAACTTTTCAGTTATAAGAAGTGCCAGGAGGTTTCCTAGGGAGCAGAGGAGGCGGTGCCAGGAGGATTCATAGGGAGCAGAGAAGGCGGGTGCCAGGGGATTTATAGAGAGCAGAGGAGGCAGTGCCAGGAGGATTCATAGAGAGCAGAGGAGGCAGGTGCGAGGAAGATTCATAGGGAGCAGAGGAGGCGGGTGCCAGGGGGATTCATAGGGAGCAGAGGAGGCGGGTGCCAGGGGGATTCATAGAGAGCAGAGGAGGCAGGTGCGTGGAAGATTCATAGAGAGCAGAGGAGGCAGGTGCAAGGAAGATTCATAGGGAGCAGAGGAGGCAGGTGCAAGGAAGATTCATAGGGAGCAGAGGAGGCAGGTGCAAGGAAGATTCATAGGGAGCAGAGGAGGCAGTACCAGGAGGATTCATAGGGAGCAGAGGAGGCGGGTTCGAGGAAGATTCATAGGGAGCAGAGGAGGCGGGTGCCAGGAGGATTCATAGGGAGCAGAGGAGGCGGGTGCCAGGAGGATACATAGGGAGCAGAGGAGGCGGGTGCCAGAAGGATACATAGGGAGCAGAGGAGGCGGGTGCCAGGAGGATTAAAAGGGAGCAGAGGAGGCGGGTGCCAGGAGGATACATAGGGAGCAGAGGAGGCGGGTGCCAGGAGGATACATAGGGAGCAGAGGAGGCGAGTGCCAGGAGGATACATAGGGAGCAGAGGAGGCGGGTGCCAGGAGGATACATAGGGAGCAGAGGAGGCGGGTGCCAGGAGGATTAATAGGGAGCAGAGGAGGTGGGTGCCAGGAGGATACATAGGGAGCAGAGGAGGCGGGTGCCAGGAGGATACATAGGGAGCAGAGGAGGCAGTTGCGAGGAAGATTCATAGGGAGCAGAGGAGGGGGGTGCCAGGAGGATTCATAGGGAGCAGAGGAGGCGGGTGCCAGGAGGATACATAGGGAGCAGAGGAGGCGGGTGCCAGGAGGATACATAGGGAGCAGAGGAGGGGGGTGCCAGGAGGATTCCTAGGTAGTAGAGGAGGCGGGTGCCCGGAGGATTCATAGGGAGCAGAGGAGGCGGGTGTGAGGAAGTTTCATAGGGAGCAGAGGAGGCAGGTGTGAGGAAGTTTCATAGGGAGCAGACAAGGCGGGTGCCAGGAGGATACATAGGGAGCAGAGGAGGCGGGTGCCAGGAGGATACATAGGGAGCAGAGGAGGCGGGTGCCAGGAGGATACATAGGGAGTAGAGGAGGCGGGTGCCAGGAGGATTAATAGGGAGCAGAGGAGGTGGGTGCCAGGTTGATACATAGGGAGCAGAGGAGGCGGGTGCCAGGAGGATTCATAGGGAGCAGAGGAGGCGGTGCCAGGAGGATTTATAGAGAGCAGAGGAGGCGGGTGCCAGGAGGATACATAGGGAGCAGAGGAGGCGGTTGCGAGGAAGATTCATGGGGAGCAGAGGAGGCGGGTGCCAGGAGGATTCATAGGGAGCAGAGGAGGCGGGTGCCAGGAGGATACATAGGGAGCAGAGGAGGCGGGTGCCAGGAGGATACATAGGGAGCAGAGGAGGCGGGTGTGAGGAAGTTTCATAGGGAGCAGAGGAGGTGGGTGCCAGGAGGATTCCTAGGTAGTAGAGGAGGCGGGTGCCCGGAGGATTCATAGGGAGCAGAGGAGGCGGGTGTGAGGAAGTTTCATAGGGAGCAGAGGAGGCAGGTGTGAGGAAGTTTCATAGGGAGCAGACAAGGCGGGTGCCAGGAGGATACATAGGGAGCAGAGGAGGCGAGTGCCAGGAGGATACATAGGGAGCAGAGGAGGCGGTGCTGCCTGTAATGGAGGAGAGGAGGCGGGTGCCAGGAGGATTCATAGGGAGCAGAGGAGGCGGGTGCCAGGAGGATTTATAGGGAGCAGAGGAGGTGGGTGCCAGGATTTATAGGGAGCAGAGGAGGCGGGTGCCAGGATTTATAGGGAGCAGAGGAGGCGGGTGCCAGGATTTATAGGGAGCAGAGGAGGCGAGTGCCAGGATTTATAGGGAGCAGAGGAGGCGGGTGCCAGGATTTGTAGGGAACAGAGGAGGCGGGTGCCAGGATTCATAGGGAGCAGAGGAGGCGGGTGCCAGGAGGATTTATAGGGAGCAGAGGAGGCGGGGGGGCCAGGATTTATAGGGAGAAGAGGAGGCGGGTGCCAGGATTCATAGGGAGCAGAGGAGGTGGGTGCCAGGAGGATTTATAGGGAGCAGAGGAGGCGGGTGCCAGGATTTATAGGGAGCAGAGGAGGCGGGTGCCAGGATTTATAGGGAGCAGAGAAGGCGGGTGCCAGGATTTATAGGGAGCAGAGGAGGCGGGTGCCAGGATTTATAGGGAGCAGAGGAGGCGGGTGCCAGGATTTATAGGGAGCAGAGGAGGCGGGTGCCAGGATTTATAGGGAGCAGAGGAGGCGGGTGCCAGGATTTATAGGGAGCAGAGGAGGCGGGTGCCAGGATTTGTAGGGAACAGAGGAGGCGGGTGCCAGGATTCATAGGGAGCAGAGGAGGCGGGTGCCAGGATTTATAGGGAGCAGAGGAGGCGGGTGCCAGGATTTGTAGGGAACAGAGGAGGCGGGTGCCAGGATTCATAGGGAGCAGAGGAGGCGGGTGCCAGGAGGATTTATAGGGAGCAGAGGAGGCGGGGGGGCCAGGATTTATAGGGAGAAGAGGAGGCGGGTGCCAGGAGGATTTATAGGGAGCAGAGGAGGCGGGGGGGGGGGGGGCCAGGATTCATAGGGAGCAGAGGAGGCGGGTGCCAGGAGGATTTATAGGGAGCAGAGGAGGCGGGGGGGGGGGGGCAGGATTTATAGGGAGAAGAGGAGGCGGGTGCCAGGATTCATAGGGAGCAGAGGAGGTGGGTGCCAGGAGGATTTATAGGGAGCAGAGGAGGCGGGTGCCAGGATTTATAGGGAGCAGAGGAGGCGGGTGCCAGGATTTATAGGGAGCAGAGGAGGCGGGTGCCAGGATTTGTAGGGAACAGAGGAGGCGGGTGCCAGGATTTATAGGGAGCAGAGGAGGCGGTGCTGCCTGTAATAGAGGAGAGGATAGGTAACTGTCTGTGCTGCCCATAGGAGCTGGGTATTAGAGCGGACTCTTGGTTATTCTTATATGTAAGTTGATGTTTTTGTATGTATTTACACAATGTTATTTGGCTCCAGGCTCTGTGAGGCTGGGTCCTGTTGTCAGGCTGGAGACCTGGGAAGGCGTAGCATACACACATGGTCCTCCTCTATACCAGCCTGTGGCATCTCTAGTGTAGCCCAGTGCTGCTGCTCTGTGGTAGCCGCAGTGTGAGGATCGATACCTCAGCCAGCCCCCCGTGCTCCGCACCGACCTGCTCTGCAGCATGAGGAATGAGCTGACAACACGTGGGCGGGGCGCAGGCGGCAACAAGTGGGCGGGGCCTGTCATCCTCCTCACAATGCGCCTATTGATCGGGAGGCGCGCTGTCGCGCTGGGGGGGGGTTGCGTTACCCGATGACGCGAAGTGAAGTAAACATTGCCGAGTAGTAGCGCTTTATTTAATACTAGTTACAATCGCAGCCCACGGCCTCCGCTATTGTATACGTTTATTTGTGTAAGTAGCGGGCAAAGAGTGTAATCTCGCGATAGCCAGAAGGGAGCGGAAGGAACCAATCAGAGGCCAGCGTCGTATCTGGCGCTGGCCCCAGCTGTCAGTGCACGGGAGGAGGAGGAGGTCGCGCTGTCTGGAGGAGCCCCTGTGTCTGCGCTCTCCGCCCTCCCCCCGCCGGCTCTCCGCCCCTCTGTCTGCTCGGCTCCATCCCGCCCCGGGTCGCTCGTCACGTCCGGTAGCCGGAGGTTGTGAAGGAGGCCGCGGCCAGGAGTATCAGCACCCGGGGAGCCGTGCAACACAAAGAGGCCGCAGTGTGACCGAGGCCCGGGGCCTGAGACGCAGGTGAGACGTGACTGGTGCTGGACTGACAGCTCGCCCTGACCCCCTGCCGGGCCCCCTCCCTCTGTGTGTGTGTACACGGCCATCAGCAGGCGTATATACTATACACAGCAGCACAGAGGCTGGACCAAGGCTCTGTTCACACTGGCGGATTCTGCCAAACACTGACAGAGTCCTCCTCACCATCAGACATGACACTGGGGGCTGTCACTGCCCACTGGCATCTGCTTCTAGGGTGGAAGAGGTGATGCCAGGGTGGGCAGAGGTGAGTGCTGCGCTACAGTATATGGCTGCATCGCTTCTGATCATATATACATATATATATATATATATATATATAGAGAGAGAGAGAGAGAGAGTCTGCTTTATCCAGTGGGCCAGGAACCTATGTGCTCAGGTATCAGCCTCTGGTACAGTCTTACTTAAAGGGATTTTCCCTTAACTGAGTTAAATTTACTTTTCTTATCCATATAAGTTCTGTATTTGGAGACCCGCATAATGTTAGCCAGTGACACTATTCATATGTTAGTAGAGACGGTCTCAGGATACGGCATGCTGCCAGCGTCTGGTAGGTCCGAGCCCTCTACCAAATGGCTAGAAGCGGTGCTGCCACTTTCCTGATGACTCTGTTATAGACTGTCCTGAATGGCGGCATTGTTGACCATTGACAGTAATAGAGTGGGCATGGGGGGGGGGTCTTCACATTGCTGCAGAAATGTTTCTGTTGTGATGTACTAGCACGGTGGCGCACAGGTTTTTGTGTTTTACCTGTGTTTGCCAAACTCTGAGCACAAGGCCTATTGTGAGTAGACAAGCACTATATGGCGCTGCGGAATATGTTGGTGCTTTAAAAAATGTAATACAGTATGAAAATCATGGCACAAAAATGCAATAAAAAATATCAGCAGCTGTAGACAGTGTTGTGATGGGTGATGTATACAGAGGTGTTGAGAACCACTGCGCCGTCCGACCATCTCGATCTCCCACATAGACCTTTGTGGCCAATATTTTAAACAAGAGTTTTTAACTTCTATTAGCAGAGGTTGGTGATGCCAGCACAACATTCACATTGTGCCTTGGTGAGAATAGCTCTCACCAAGGGGTATTTCCATCTCTGCTAATATAGGTATACTTGTAGGTCTCGCCAAGTTAAATATTTGTGGAAATACATTAATTCAAATTAGTCTCCTTCT